>NC_079290.1:104033794-104117909 GCF_023638135.1 Falco biarmicus
ACATTTTTTAACATTTTTTATTAATCAATTTCCCCTTTTCCGTGTTTTTTTTTTTTGTTTGTTTTTTTGGGGGGAGGGGGTTCACCCCCAAATAAACCCGCTCCTCTCCCTCCCCCACCCTGCCTGCTGGTGTCACTGGGGCCACCCAGACACTGGGGTCGCCCCCTCCCCCCCCCCCCCCCCCCCAGGCTTGGGGACACGTGGGGACACCTCAGCACGTGGTGGCAGCTCCTGCGGAGAGGTGAGGGGTCAGGGGGCACCCAGACACTCAGTATTCAGGACCCCCCCCCCCAGCCACCTGGGACTCCCCTGGACACCTGGGACCCCCCACCCACATGCCTGGGACACCACCCCCCCCAGGACACCTGGGACCCCCCCCTAACAGGTCACCCAGGAACCCCCCTGGCCACCTGGGACCCCCCCACCTGGTCACCTGGGACCCCCCTCCCGGGTGCCTGAGACCCCCCCCGGACACCGGGACCCCCCCCGCCGGACACGCGGGACCCGCCCCCCCCCCCCCTCCCAGACAGGACACCCGGGACCCCCCACCTGGTCACTTGGGATCCTCCCCCCGGGTGTCTGGGATCCCTCCCCCCCCCCCCCCACCCCCCCCCGTCACCTGCACCCCCCCGGGGTGGAGGGGGCTTACCAGGGCCAACCAGGTGTGATGCCTCTGGGGGGGGACGGCGGCGGCTGTGGGGGAGGGAGGCAGGGGGGCTGTGACCCTGCCATGTTCCCCCCCACCTTGGGGACACCCCTGTTACCCCCTTAGGGACACCGCTGCCCTCCCCCTTGGGGACCTCCTTGCCACCCCCTTGGGGACATCCCTGCAGCCTCCCCTGGTGACACCCTTGTGCCCCCGCCCCCCCCCCCCCCCGCCATGTCCCCCCCATGTCCCCTCCTGTCCCACCTGGCTTTGCTCCGGCACTTGCACTTCCCACCTGCAGGGGACGTCAGAGGGGACAGCAGCTGGGGGGAGGGGTGACATGCCACCCCTCCAGGGGACATCGAACCCAGGGGATTCCTCAGAGACCCCCCCAGTGACATGGAACTCCCCCCCAAGGGACACAGGGACCCCCTAGTGACACAGGGACACCCCCCCAGTGACATGGGGACCTTCCAGGTGACAGGGGGACCCCCCCACGTGACACAGGGACCCCCCCCCCCAGTGACACATGGGGACTCTCAGGTGACATACTCCCCCCCCAGGTGACAGGGGGACCCCCCCCAAATGATACAGGGGACCCCCTTAGTGACATGGGGGACACCCCCAGTGACACAGGGCCCCCCCCTGGTGACATGGGACACCCCCTGGTGACAAGGGGACACCCCCCTCCAGTGACATGGGGACCCCCCCAGTGACACATGGGGACTCCCAGGTAACATCCCCCACCCCCCACCCCCCGGGGTGACAGAGGGACCCCCCCAAGTGACCTTCCCCATTGACAATGGGACCTTCCAGGTGGCACAGAGACCCCCCTGGTGACACGGGGACACCCCTGGTAACATGGGGACTCCCCTTAGTGACACATAGGGACTCCCACGTGACATACACCCCCCCCCCCCAGGTGACACCGTGACACCCTAAGTGACACAGGGACCCCCTAGTGGCACAGGGACCCTCCTGGTGACACAGGGACCCCCCTGGTGACACAGGGACACTCCAGGTGGCACAGAGACCCACATGGTGACACGGGGACACCACTGGTGACATGGGGACCCCCCCCAGTGACATGAGGACCCCCCCCGGCGACACGGGGCCCCCCCAGGTGACACGGGGACACTCCCCAGGTGACACTCACTGAGGAGGACGATGATGCCGATGACACAGAGGACAGCGGCCAGCGCCAGCCCTGTCACCCGCAGGCGGTGCCAGTCTGGGGGGGTGTGGACACGGTGGGGACCCCCCTGTCACCCCCCCTTGGGGACACCCCTGTTACCCCCCTCAGGGACCCCCCCATCACCACCCCCCCCTTGGGGCCCCCCTGTCACCCCCCCAGGGCCCCCCCTGTCACCCCTCCCTTGGGAACACCCCTGTCACCCCCCCCAGGGACCCCCACTGTCATCCCCCCCTTGGGGCCCCCCCCTGTCACCCCTCCCTTGGGGACACCCCTGTCACCCCCCGTCCCACTCACCATACTGGAAGGGACTGGCGGCATCTGGTGGGGAGGGGGAGGGGTCAGTCCCCTGGTGGGACACCAGTATGGACTACCCCCCTCCCAGTACCACTCGCTCCCATTCTCAGTATGGCTCCTCCCCGCTCCCAGTATCACCCACCCCCCTCCCAGTATCACCCGCTCCCATTCCAAGTATGGCTCCTCCCTGCTCCCAGTATGACACCTCCCCCCGCCCCCCCCAGTATCACTCGTTCCCAATCCCAGTATGGCTCCTCCCCGCTCCCAGTATGACAACCCCCTCCAGTATCACCCACTCCCATTCCCAGTATGGCTCCTCCCTGCTCCCAGTATGACACACACACACACCCCAGTATGGCTTCTCTCCCCTCCCAGTATCGCACACCCCCCAGTATGGCTCCTCCCCGCTCCCAGTATGACCCACACCCCCCCAGTATCACTCGCTCCCATTCCCAGTATGGCTCGACCCTGCTCCCAGTATGACACGCACACCCCAGTATGGCTTCTCTCCCCTCCCAGTATCACATACCCCCCAGTATGGCTCCTCCTTGTTCCCAGTATGACACACACACCCCAGTATGATCCCCCTCCCATTCCCAGTACAGCCCCTGCCCCCCTCCCAGTTTGTCCCAGTTACTCACCGGGGTCTCTATGTTCCCTCTCACTGGGGACAGAACTGGGGAGAGAGCAAAAACCAGTTGCAGAGGCTCAGCTGGCCAGTACCCTCCCAGTTCCCCCCCAGTTCCTTCCCAGTTCCCCCAGCTTCCCTCCCAGTCACCCCAATTGCCCCTAATTCTGCCTCCCAATTCCCTCCCAGTTATTGCGAGTTCACCCCAGTCATTCCCAGTTCCCGGCCAATTACCCCCAGTTCTTCCCAGTTCCCTCCCAGTTCTGCCTCCCAGTTCCCTCCCAGTTCCCCCCAGTTCAGCCTCCCAGTTGCCTCCCAATTACCCCCAGTTCTGCCTCCAAGTTCCCCCCAATTATTCCCAGTTCCCTCCCAGTTCCCTCCCAGTTATTCCCAGTTCACCCCAGTCACTCCCAGTTCCCAGCCAATTACCCCCAGTTCTTCCCAGTTCCCTCCCAGTTCCCCCCGGTTCGGCCTCCCAGTTCCCTCCCAATTACCCCCAGCTCTGCCTCACAGTTCTCCCAGTTATTCCCAGCTCCCTTCCAATTCCCCCCAGTTCTGCCTCCCAGTTCCCCCCAGTCATTCCCAGTTCCCTCACAATTACCCCCAGATCTCTCCCAGATCCCCCAAATTCCCTCCCAGTTCCCCCCAGTCATTCCCAGTTCCTCCCAGTTCTGCCTCCCAGTTCGCCCCAGTTCCCCCCAGTTCGGCCTCCCAGCTCCCCCCAGTCCTGCCTCCCAGTTCCCCCCCAGTCATTCCCAGTTCCCTCACAATTACCCCCAGATCTCTCCCAGATCCCCCAAATTCCCTCCCAGTTCCCCCCAGTCATTCCCAGTTCCCCCCCAGTCACTCCCAGTTACCTGCCAGCAGCACCAGGACCCTGAGTGTGCCCCACACCATCTTGTGACCTTTGACCCCTGGAAGGGGGGAGGGGGTCCTTGAGGATTCAGGTCCCCCCTCCCCTCCCCCTCCCCCCACCCCCACGAGCCCAGCGTCTGGGTGGGGGAGGGGTGGGTGACTCACAGCGGATTCCGGAGTGGGGCGTTGGTGGGAGGCGAGGGCACCCTGGGGGGGCGGCCCTGGGGGGAGGGGTCCCCGAGGTGGGGGTGTCATTTGGGGAGGTCCTTTTGGGGGCAGGGTCCCTTGGGAGGGGGTCCCTCGGGGGGAGTGTCCCTTAAGGGGGGTGTCCCTTTGGGGGGGGTGTCACTTGGAGGGCATCCCTTCGGGGGGGGGGGTGTCCCTGAAGGGAGGTGTCACTTGGGGGGGGTCCCTTTGGGGGGGAGTAGGGGGGGGGTCCCTCTAGGGGTGGGGGTCACTTAGCGGGGGGGGGGTCCCTTGGGGGGGTGTCACTTGGGGGGGTTCCCTTCGTGGGGAAGTCCCTTAAGTGGGGTGTTTCCTGTGGGGGGGTGTCCCTTTGGGGGAGGTCCCTCTGGGGGAGGGTCCCTTGGGGGAGGCAGGGTCCCTCGGGGGGAGTAGGGGAGGTCCCTCGGGGGGGGGTCCCTCTAGGGGTGGGGGTCACTTGGCCGGGGGGGGTGTCACTCATGGGGGTCCCTTGGGGGGAGGGTCTCTTAGGGGGGGTGTCTTGGGGGTGGGGGCCCTCGGGGGGTTCCCTTGGGGTGGTGGTGGGGGACCCTTAGGGGTGGGGGTCCCTTGGGGGGGACCTCCTGGGGGGACATGGGGGGTCCCGGAGCAGGGTCACCCTAAGGGGCATGGGGGTCACCCCTGGGGGGACATGGGGGGGGTCACCCTGGGGGGACATGGGGGTCACTTTGGAGGGACATGGGGGTCCCCTGGGGGACATGGGGACACACACACACATGGGGGTCCCAGAGACGGTGTCACCCTGGGGGGGGGATATGGGGGACCCCCTGGTGGGATATGGGGGTCGCAGAGCTGGGGACACCCTGGGGGACATGGGGGGGTGTCACCCTTGGGGACATGGGGGTCCCTGAGCCGGGGGTCACCCCTAGAAGACATGGGGGTCCCCTGGGGGGACATGTGGGGGGTCACCCAAGGGGACACGAATGTCCCGGAGCCGGGGTGTGTCCCTCCCCCCTAGTCCTGCCCTTGTAAGGAGGGACGCCCCCCCCCCCAGGGAACCCCTCTCCCCCCCAGGGGACCCTACACCCAGGGGGACCCCCCCCAGGTGACACCGCCACCCCCCAGGGGACCCAGGTGTACGGGGGGGGGGTGGTGGGGGTGGAGGGGCCCATCTCACCTCCCTGCACCAGCAACGGGTAGAACAGGAATTGGGGGGGGGGGGGGGGGAGGGGAGCCATGCCTAGGTGGGGGGCGGGGCTTACGGGGAGGGGGGAGGTGCCACAGGTGCCAGGAGCCGCACCCAGCCCCCCCACCCCCGCTCCTTACCCCTGCCTGGTCCCTGGGGTGCTCCGTGGGGGTGGGGGTCCCCTCCCGGACCCTGTGACCCCCCCAGACCTGTGACCCCCCCCCGACCTGTGACCCTCCCCCTCTATGGACCTTGTGACCCCCCCAGACCTGTAACACACACCCCCCCCCCCCCGGACCCCTGTGCCCCCCCCGCCTGGATACCAGCCCCCCCCCCCAATTTACCTGTGCCCCTCCCCCCCCCCCACACCTGGATTCCTCCCCTCCCCCCCATCCCCGGACCTGACCCCCCCTC
Organism: Falco biarmicus; assembly: GCF_023638135.1. NCBI lineage: Eukaryota > Metazoa > Chordata > Aves > Falconiformes > Falconidae > Falco > Falco biarmicus. The sequence continues at coordinate 104,039,196 of NC_079290.1, forward strand.
CTCTGCACCTGTGCACCTGTGACCACACACACACACCCCCCCCCCCCGCGGACCCTGTGCTCCCCCCAGGTCCTGTGTGCTCCCCCCTCCCCCCCCCCGCCTGGATGCCTGCCCCTCCCTCCTCTGAACCTGTGCCCCTCCCCCCCCCCCGGGTGCTCAATGGGGGCTGTGTCCTACCCCCCCCCCCCCCTCCCCGACGCCTGGATCCCGCCCCCCTCGGATGGGGGATGGGTTCAATGGAGCCTTGTTCTCCTCCGCGCGCCAGCCCCCCCACCTCGAGCCCCCTCCCCCCCCCCCATGCCTGGGCCCCCCCGTTTGACCTTGACCCCCGCTTGACCCCAGCTGCCACCCCACAAGGGGGCCCATTGAGGCTTGTCCGGGGTGTGTGTGTGTGTGTGGGGGGGGGGGGGTGGGGCACAACGGATTGCTGGGACCCCTCTGGGTGGGGGGAGGGGTGACACATTCCTGAGCGGGTGCGGGGGGGGGCGGGCTGGGGAGGGGACGCGACGGACGGACAGACAGGGACAGGACGACCGGGGATGACAGCTGGCTGTTGGCTCTGCCCCGCCCCTCCCTGCCCCACCCCCCCCCACCCCCCCACCCCCGGCATCTGGGTGCCCCTCCCTCCCCAGGCATCTGCGTGTCCCTCCCCCCCCATAGGGGACCTGGTGTTCCTGGGGGGGTCACTGGGTGTCACCAGCTGTCGGTGTCCCCCCATGTCACTGGGTGTCCCGGTGTGCACGCAGTTGGGGGGAGGGAAAGGGTGGGGGTGGCCCCCCCCCCCCCCCCCATCACTTCTCCACCCGTTGGCACCAGGCCTGGGTGGCATCAGAGCCAGGCGGTGTCACCCCACGCTGACAACCGTTGCCCCCCCCCCCAGCTTTGCCACCCATGTCCCCCCCTCTTCAGGGCTGCAGGGAGGGATGGGGACACACGTGACACAGGTGACACACGTGTTGCTGCCCATCTGCAGTGCTTGGCGAGGCTTTAATGGTGCTTCCAGGGTGGGTGGGGGAGGGGCATTAGGGGGCCCAGCTGTCCCCAACCGCCACATCTCCCCCCCACCCCCCACCCCGGGCCCCCAAACCCGTGGGGGAATGCCAGTGTTCCCTCCCCCACCCCCCAAGAGGTCCCCATCATGACCCGCAGATATACACCCTCTCCTCGGTGGTCTGGCGCAGGGTGGGGGATGGTGAGGGCGAGGGGGTGGGGGTCTCGGGGGGGGTCAGGGGGGCCCTCGGTGGCAGTGAACACGTCCACGCGGAATATCCAGCGCCCCGGGACCCCCACGTTGCTCCGGTGCCCCACGCGCAGGACAGCGGGCGAGCGTGACCCCGGGATGTTGTAGTAGTGCAGGTCGTCCCCGCTGTTGAACCCAGCCTGGGGGGGAGAGAGGGGGGGAGGGTCCACCCGGGGGGCGACAGGAGCTACTGGGGGCTGGAGAAGCATGGTTCTGCCCCAAATCCCCCCAGTTCTGCCCCAGTTCTCTTAATTCCACCCCAAATCCCCTTAATTCTGCCCAAAATCCCCATAATTCCACCCCAAATCCCTTAATTTCACCCCAAATCCCCTTAATTCTGCCCCAAATCCCCATAATTCTGCCCCAAATCCCCTTAATTCCACCCCAAATCCCCTTAATTCCCACACTAAATCCACTTAATTCTGACCAAATCCCTTAATTCCACCCCAAATCCCTTAATTCCATGCCAAATCCCTTAATTCTGCCACAAATCCCCTTAATTTCATCCCCAAACCCCCTTATTTCCACCTCAAATCCCCTTAAATCTGCCCAAATTCTTGTAATTCTGCCACAAATTCCCTTAATTCCAGCACAAATCCTCTAAATTCCACCCCAAATCCCTTAATTCTGCCCAAATACCTTAATTCCACCCCAAATCCCCACAATTCTGCCCAAATTCTCTTAATTCTGCCCCAAATCCCCTAAATTTCAACACAAATCCCTTAATTCTGCCCCAAATCCCCATAATTCTGCCCCAAATCCCCTTAATTTCACCCCAAATCTCCTTAATTCTGCCCAAATGCCCTTAATTCCCCCCAAATCCATGAATCCCCCCCCCCCCCAAATCCCCCCAATTCCCCCCCAAATCCCCCCCAGTTCTCTCCAATTCCCCCAGTTCCCCCTCAAATCTCCTGAACTCCTCCTACCCAGGTGGGTGGCCCCGGTCCAGTGGTGGGGACCCCAGTGTCCCCAGCACTCCCAGTGCCCACCAGTGCCCCCAGCGCCCCCAATATCCCCAATGTTCCCAGTTCCCCCAGTGTCCCCAAAGACCCCAGTACCCCCAGTATCCCCAGTGCCCACCTGTGCGCCCAGTGCCCCCAACACCCCCAATATCCCCAGAATCCCCAGCACCCACCTGTGCCCCCAGCACTCCCAGTGCCCACCTGTCCAGGTGTGCCCCCCAGCGCCCCCGGTATGCCCAGCACCCCCAGTGCCCACCAGTGCCCTCAGTGCCCCAATATCGCCAGTGTTCCCAGTTCCCCCAGTGTCCCCAGCACCCCCAGTGTCCCCAGTATCCCCAGCACCCCCAGTATCCCCAGCACCCCCAGTGTCCCCAGTGCCCCCAGCACCCCCAGTGCCCCCAGTTCCCCCAGCACCCCCAGCGCACACCTGTTCCGGCATGCCCCCAGTGTCCTCAGTGCCCCCAGTATCCCCAGTGCCCTCAGCGCCCACCTGTGCCCCCAGCGCCCTCAGCCCCCCTCAGCCCCCCCAGTGCCCCCAGTGCCCACCTGTGCTGGCGTGCCCCCCAGGCCACTGTAGGCGTTGCCGTCGTTGGCCAGTCCCGTGGTCCACTGGAGGTCCCCGTAGTTCAGCATGACGAAGGATGTGGCCCCATCAGTGGCCAACACAGCCTGGAAGGTGTTCACCTGGGGAGTGGGTGGGGGAGGGGAAGGAGGAACGTCACCACGGTGTCACTGTGTCACCGTGACCCATTGCTGTGGTCCTCCAGCTGGTCCTCCTCCTCCTACCTTCTTGGAGGCAGCTCCGAAGAAGGAGACACGGTACCAGGTGGCCACGAAAGCCCAGGTGGGCTTGGGGGTGGGGTCAGAGGAGGTCACGGCTGGGGTGAGGTCACGAGTCAAGCGGGCCAGCAGCTCTGGCTCCTGGCTTTGCCGGTAGAAGACATCTCCTCCCAGTCTGGTGTCCACGTCGGCCCAATATGGAGCCACAAAGGGGCGGTGGCCTGGTAGCGGGAAGGGCTCCGGAGTGAATTCTGGGACTCCGGTCCCGAAGGACACGACTCCGTTGTTGTTCACCTGGAGGAAGGAACCACCCCCGTCATGGTGACCCACCCGTGGTGCATGGCCACCACCTGGGGTGGCCTTCATCCAGGGTGGCACCAACCGTGATGGCCTCCAACCAGGGATGTGTCTTCAACCATGGTGAGCATAGTCATGGCATCGCCAACCATGGTGACCTCAACCATGCTGACCCCCAACTGTGGTGGCCCCAAACCCATGGTGGCCCCAAACCCATGGAGGACCCAAACCCATGGAGGACCCAAACCCATGGTGCCCCCCAGCCAGTGTCCCTCCACCTATAATGGCCCCAAACCCATGGTGTCCCCAAACCTGTGGTCACCCCCAGCCAGGGTACCTCCACCTATAGTGGTTCCAACACACGGTGGTCCCAAACCCGTCGTGGCCCCAACCCCATGGTGGCCCCATAACTGTGGTGGCCCCAAACCCATGGTGGCCCCAAACCCATGGTGGCCCCCAACCATGGTACCTCAACCTATAGTGGCTCCAACACATGGTGGCTCCAACCCCATAGTAGCCCCAACCCCATGGTGGCCCCCAACCTGTGGTGGCCCCAAACTCATGGTGACCCCAAACCCGTGGTGGCACCTAACCCATGGTGGCCCCAAACCTGTGGTGGCACCAAACCTGTGGTGGCCCCAACCCGTGGTGGCCCCAACCCCACTGTGCTCCCCAACCATGGTACTTCCAACACATTGTGTCTTCAACTACAGTGGCCCAAACTCATGGTGTCCCCAACCCATGACATCCCCAACTCAGGTTCCCCCCCCATGGTGTCCACACCCCATAGCACCCCGAGGACCCCCACCCACATCATCCCCTCCCCCCCGCCCGCCATGGGGCCCAGCACCCACATAGAGCGAGCGGTGGGAGCGTCCGTAGAAGGAGAAGGGCTGCCAGAGCTGGATCTCAGGGCTCATCCCATCGTCTTCCCGGGGGGTGGCCTCGTCCCCAACCGCCGGCCCGAAGGGGTAGAGCAGCCCACCTAGGGGTGGCCACCAAGGAGCCATGGCGGGGGGGTTGGGACCCCCCACGTGGAGGGTCTGGGACCCACATGGTGGCCTAGAACCTCCCCCATGACACTGGTGGACCTTCCAGTATGGATCTGGGGGACCTTCCAGTATGGACCTGAGGAACCTTCCAGTATGGTGGTCCTGGGGGGAACCTTCCAGTATGGACCTCTAGGGACCTTCCAGTATGGATCTGGGGGACCTTCCAGTATGGACCCCTGCGGACCTTCCAGTATGGTGGTCCTGGGGGGGACCTTCCAGTATGGAACTGGGGGACCTTCCAGTATGGACCTTGGGTACCTGCCAGTATGGACCTTGCAGGGGACCTTCCAGTATGGTGGACCTGGGGGACCTTCCAGTATGGAACTGGGGGGATCTTCTAGTATGGTGGTCCTGGGTGTGACCTTCCAGTATGGATCTGGGGGACCTTCCAGTATGGACCTTGGGGGTACCTTCCAGTATGGTGGCCCTGGGGGTGACCTTCCAGTATAAAGCTGGGGGGACCTTCCACTATGGGCTTAGGACCCCCAGTGTCACCCTGGGATCTCCCAGTAGGGGCCTAGGACGCAGCAGTAGGGGCCTGGGACTCCAGTATCACCCCAGAACCTCCCAGTATGGGTGCAGGACCTTCCAGTAGGGACCTGGGATCTCCCAGCATGTGCCAGGGATATCCTGGGGTGGGACAGGGACCTCCCAGTGTCACCTCAGAACCTCCGAGTATGGGCCCAGGACCCACCAGTAGGGGACTGGGACTCCAGTATCATCCCAGAACCTCCCAGTATGGGCCTAGGACACACCAGTAGGGGCCTGAGACCTCCCAGTGTCACCTCAGAACCTCCCAGTATGGGTGCAGGACCCCCAGTAGGGGCCTGGGACCTCCCAGTGTCACCTCAGAACCTCCCAGTATGGGCCTAGGACCTCCCAGTAGGGGCCTGGGATCTCCTAGTATGTGCCAGGGATATCCTGGGATGGGACTGGGACCTCCCAGTGTCACCTCAGAATCTCCCAGTATGGGCTTAGAACCCCCCAGTATGGGCCTAGGACCTCCCATTATGGGCCTGGGACTCCAGTTATCACCTCAGAACCTCCTAGTATGGGTGCAGGACCCCCAGTAGTGGCCCGGGACCTCCCAGTGTCACCTCAGAACCTCCCAGTATGGGCATAGGACCTCCCAGTAGGGGCCTGGGATCTCCCAGTATCACCCCAGAACCTCCCAGTATGGGCCTAGGACCTCCCAGTAGGGGCCTGGGATCTCCCATTGTCACCCCAGAACCTCCCAGTATGGGCCTAGGACGCGCCAGTAGGGGCCTGGGACTCCAGTATCACCCAGAGCCTTCCAGTATGGGTGCAGGACCTCCCAGTAGGGGCCTGGGATCTCCCAGTATGTGCCAGGGATATCCTGGGGTGGGACTGGGACCTCCCAGTGTCACCTGAGAACCTCCGAGTATGGGCCTAGGACCTCCCAGTAGGGCCTGGGACCTCCCAGTAGGGACATGGGACTCCAGTTATCACCTCAGAACCTCCCAGTATGGGCCTAGAACCTCCCAGTAGGGACATGGGACTCCAGTTATCACCTCAGAACCTCCCAGTATGGGCCTAGAACCTCCCAGTAGGGGCTTGGGACTCCAGTTATCACCTCAGAACCTCCCAGTATGGGTGTAGGACCCCCAGTAGGGGCCTGGGATCTCCCATTGTCACCTCAGAACCTCCCAGTATGGGCCTAGGACCCCCCTAAACCAAGTCTGAGCCCCTTCTTCCTCCACGCCCCACCCCCCGCCCCCCAGCTGCCCCCCGTGATGGCCCTCATGGGGCTGAGGGGTGCGCTGGGTGACGAGGAGACAGGTGACACCCATGGGTGCCTTCCCCATGTCCCCACTCACACGAGTGTCCCCATAGTGTCCCCAAGTCACCCAGGGGTCCCATGGGTGCACCTCCCCCCCTCACCATGACCCCATGGATCCCTGAGTCACCCGAGGATCTTATGGGTGTCCCCCATGTCCCCAGGGGCCCCCGCTCACCTGTGTGGCCCAGGAGGAGGAGGAGAAGGAGGAGGATGGGGAGAGCCTTCATCTGCCCAGGCCTGGGGGAGCGAGGGGGGGAGGGGTGCTTCATTCATCCAGCCATCCTTCACCCACCCATCCTTCACCCATCCTTCTGTCCTTCACCCATCCTTCCATCCTTCACCTATCCATCTGTCCTGCACCCACCCATCCTTCACCCATCCTTCTGTCCTTCACCCACCCATTCTTCACCCATCCTTCCATCCTTCACCCATCCTTCCATCTTTCACCCACCCACCCATCCTTCACCCATCCATTTGTGCCTCCACCCCTCCATGTCCCCATACACGGGTCTCCTCTGCGTCCCTGTCCCCTCCAGACATCCCATGCCCATTCCTGTCCCCACGGGTGCCGCTGTCCCCATGCCCACCCCTCCCTATGGGTGTCTCTCGTTGTGTCCCCTGCGTGTCCCCTCTCCCTGTGCATGTCCCTGTGCGTCCCTTGCATGTCCCTGTCCAAATGTCCCCATGCCCCTCCATGTCCCCATGCCCACCATGTCCCTCAATGTCCCCCATACCCATGTGTCCAGGTGTTCCCCATATCCCCCAATATCTTCCATGCCCCCCATGTCCCATGTCCCCACCCCTCAGCGCCCCCCATGTCCTACCACGTCCCCACGTCCCCAGCTCCTTGTCATGTCCCCACCCCTCAATGTCCCCATGTCCTACCACACCCCCATGTCCCCAGCTCCTTCTCATGTCCCCCCATATCCACATGTCCCTCCACATAGCTCCATGCCCCCATGTCCCCCCTCCTGTCCCCAGTGTCCCCCCTCACCAGGGTCCCATGGTGCCGGTCAGTGTCTGGGATGTGGCCAGAGCCGTTTTATCCCCAGGGAGGGGACAGGCCTGGGGGGGTGGGGGAGTGGGGGGGTGACCCCTCCTCCCCAGGTGGCACCTCCCCAGGCCTCGGGCGCTTCCTCCTCTGTCCACGGGGGGGACTGGAATGGACCATGGGCTCTTGTAGGGGGACACTGAGGGGTACTTGGACATGCCGGGGGGGACCATGGGATGTATTGGGACAAACTGGGAGGGATTTGGAACACTTGGGGGGATACTGGGGGAGGACTGGAATGCACTGGGAGGGATTTGGGACACTGGGGGGGGCATATTGGGGGAGACTGGAGAGACTGTGAACTGAAATGCACTGGGATGGACTGCGGACACTGGAGGAGGAGGGCATACTGGGGGAGACTGGAGAGACCCTGGAGTGAACTGGAATGCACTGGGATGGACTGTGAACACTGAGGGAGGAGGGCATACTGGGGGAGACTGGAATGCAGTGGGATGGACTGCGGACACTGGGGGAGGAGGGCATACTGGGTGAGACTGGAATGCACTGGGAGAGACTGCGGACACTGGGGGGGGGCATACTGGGGGAGACTGGAGAGACCTTGGAGTGAACTGGAATGCACTGGGAGGGACAGGGGACACTGCAGGGCAGACTAGGGGAGGACTGGAATGCACTGGGAGGGAGTGGGGACAGTGGGGGGGGGCATACTGGGGGAAACTGGTGAGACCATGGAATGAACTGGGGGACACATTTGGGGGGAGTGGGACATACTGGGGGGAGTGGGGACATGGGGACATATGGGGGAAGACATGGAGGGGGCTGGGATGCACTGGAGGGGGCATATGGAGGGGACTGGGATAAACTGGAGGAGACTGGAATTTTTTTTTTTTGAGGGGGGGAAGTGGGGTGTACTGGGAAGGACTGGGAACCCAGGTTTCCAGGAACGCCACCCTCCCCCCCCCCTCCTCAGAGGAGCCCCCCTCACCCCCGGGATCCTCCTCCGCTCCAGCCCCCCCCCCGCCCCTGGCACCAAGACATCCGGGTGCCCCCCCTCCACTCCACACACACACACCCCCAGGGGGACCCAGGTGTGGATGGGCAGAGCCGTGACAGGAAATATTGACTGAAACGGGTCAGGGGGGGGACAAAAAACCACCCGCCTGCGGCAGGGCAGGGCTGGCAGGGGACAAAGGAGTCCGGCAAAAACCCCTCCCCCACCCCCACCCCACCCCCACGCCCCCAGGCATCCAGGACCCCCCCACCCTCACGCCTCCACGACACCTTTCCTTGGTGCCAACGATTTTATTGCAAAATAAACCCCGTGGTGGCTTCTTTATTTTTTTTGTAATTTTTTTTGGGGGGGGAAACCCCTCAAATTTTGGGAAAAAAACCCCAAATCTCCCTTTTTTTCCAGCTGTTTCCTTCATTTTCCCTGTGATGATCTCCAGATCATCCCATTTTTCTGCATCACTGGGTGGAAAAAGGGGAAAGTGAAGGTTAATCCCCCCCTTTTCCCAGCTTCCCCCTCCCCCCTCCCCTTTTTTTGGGCAAGTGATGAAAATGAGGAGCTCTTGGGGATGAAGGTGGCACCTAGGGGGCTTGTCTGGTATGAAACGGGGGGAAAAAAGGGGGATTTGGGTTCATCGGATGGGATGGGGTGATGGGTGAAGGTCTGCTGATGGGGGTGAAGGACACCCGTTGGATGAAATTACTGGGGGGGGGAAAGGGGAGGAAATTTTGGGTCATACCAAGGGATGGCACCAACTGATGGAGGATTCTTCATGGTGGTGGTACCAAGGACCACGGGGGATACAACCAAGACGGAGGGAGGAGATGAAAGATGCCAGCTATCCCCCCAACGAAGACCTGGTGACACTCACGTTGGTGAAGTCGGGTGCTCTCCAAGCCTTGGCCACTGCCACCACGTCCCTCAGCAACTTCCCGTCGGGTCCTCGGAGGTCGTTGGCTGCGTCCCTGTCGTAGTCACCGCAGAGGCCACAAAGGCGTTTGCTCAGGTCCTGCCCCACCTTCATCATCATCTCGCCATCGGGGCTGAGGCCGATGATGACTTTGGGTTGGAGGGTGACCCAGATGGTGCCTTCGTTCTCGGTGATGGTCACTGCGGTGGGGATGTCAACAGGGAGGTTGGCTGGGACCCCGTTGACCTGGAGAAGACACCAAGAGGGTGATTCTGCCTCTATACAAGGCAACAAATATTTCAATAAATAAATAATATCAAAATAAAATATAAATCAGGATGAAACTGCCAGGACCTGGGTCATTTCTCCACCACTGTCCTTCTCCAGGGTGGTGGAACCCAACATGGGGTGAAGTCCCACCATCGTAAGGATGGGGCGAAGTGCCCTGAAAGGGCAGAAGGTGGGATGGAGATGGGCAGCCAGGGTTGATCCGGTGGGATTCCATCCTGCTGGGGATCAGGATGGGGATCTGGCCACTTGGGATCCCCACGTGGAGGTGGGAGAGGGGGTCTTGTGTGAAGGTAGGCACCCATGGGTGCTTCCTTGAGGTGAAATTACCCAGGAAAAGAGGAAATTTGGGTCAATTTAAATGGCTGAGGAGATGCGCCAACATCTCTTGGTGAGGGTGGGATGGAGGACAGCACCCATGGGTGGCCCACAGCTGGAAAAAGGGCTGGTTTGGTCCAAATGAAGGAAAGGCTCGATGAGTGGAGATGGTTTGGGGGTGGGATGAAGAAAAGCAGAGGTGGATGCTCCCCATGGAAGGAATTGCGGGGAAAAACAGGGATCTGGGTTAAAACGAAGGGATGGGTCAATGGGAGATCTTGTGCTGACATTGGGATGAAGGTGGCATCTCCGTAGCCTTCGCTTAGGTGGAAGTTTTTGGGAAAAAAAGGCCATTTGAAGGAAAACAAAGGGTTGGGTGGTTGTGGGGAGATGTGGAGGGGACGGTGGGAGGAGGGACAATGCAGGCAGGTCCTTCCCTTGTGGGAAATTGGTGGGAAAAGGGCAAATTGAGTCCAAATGAAGGGATGGGCCAAGGGTTTTGGCCAGCTGGTGATGATGGCAAGGAGGACAGCCCCACCCATGGACCTTGCAACATATTGGTGGAAACCATGGATTTTGGTGGAAACCATGTGGATATTGGTGGAAACCATGTAGATTTTTGTGGAAACCGCATGGATGTTGGTGGAAAATGCGTGGATTTTGGTGGCAACCATGGATTTTGGTGGAAACCACCTGGATTTTGGTGGAAACCTTGTGGATTTTGGTGGAAACCACATGGATTTTGGTGGAAACCACATGGATTTTGGTGGCAACCATGGATTTTGGTGGAAACCACGTGGATGTTGGTGAGCGCAAAGGGCAGGAGGGACATTCTGGGTGGCAGCAGGATGGAGGTGACCTACCCAGACCTTCTGGTCCCTCTTGATGGTGACGAAGGCCTTGGAGCTGAAGAGATGCAGGGCCGCCACAGCTGGCCGCTCCCCCTTCTCCCCAACATCTGCCAAGAGCCGGAACCAAGCGGCGTCGTGAGGGTCACACAAGGTGGACGCCACATAGATGCCGGTGGCCACGGTGGTGCCGGTGGCTCCATCGAAGGAGACGAAGTGGGTGGCGGGGGCCAAAAGGCAACGTCCCAGTTGCTCCACGCAGGTGCGGACACCATTCCTCATGCCACAGACTTTGCCGAAGGGGCAACTGGCCTCCTGGCACTGCATGCCACCTGCCGCCTGGCACCTGCAGCGCTTGCTGCAGTCGGGGGAGAGGACGGTCTGGGTGATCTGTGAGGCGAGACAGGCAGGGACAGCGTCTGCGACCGGTGTCCCCGTGCAAAGATGGCAAAATCTGGGAAGAACCACCACATGCAACCTGTGTGCTCCTTGCAAGCATTGCAAGCATCGCAAGCATTGCAAGCAGAAATGCTGTGTGCAACCTGTGTGCTCCTTGCAAGCACTGCAAGCATTGCAAGCAGAAAGGCTGCGTGCAACTTGTGTGCTCCTTGCAAATGTGTAGAAATGCTGCGTGCAACCCATGTGCTCCTTGCAAGCATTGCACACGTGCAGAAATGCAACACGTGTGCTCCTTGCAAGCATTGCACACGTGCAGAAGCTCTGTGTGCAACACGTGTGTGCCTTGCAAGCATTGCATGCGTGCAGAAATGCTGCGTGTGCAAAAATGCAATGCTCCTCTCACAAAGGTGAAAGCACCCATGGGGCACGCAAGGGTGCAAGCACCCTGGGGTGTGCACGGGTGCAACACTCGCCCTGCAAGGGTGCAAACACCCATGGGGCATGCAAGGGTGCAACACTCCCCTTGCAAGGGTGCAAGCACCCTGGGGTGTGCTAGGGTGCAACACTCCCTTTTTGCAAGGGTGCAAACACCTGTGGGGCATGCAAGGGTGCAACACTCCCCTTTCTCAAGGGTGCAAGCACCCACAGAGTGTGCAAGGGTGTAACACTCCCTTTTTGCAAGGGTGCAAACACCCACAGAGTGTGCAAGAGTGCAACACTCCCCTTGCAAGGGTGCAAGCACCTGTGGGGCGCGCAAGGGTGCCATGCTCACACCTCATGGGTGCAACCCTCCCCCGCAGCACCCACCTTGAAGTAGCGGCCATGGTGCATGCAGCCGCAGGCCTCGGGCACGACACACTCGTTGCCGTTGAAGAGGAAGCCGCTGTCACACTGGCAGCCCTCGAAGCACTTGGCGGTGCATGGGGCGCTGCCCAAGACGCTGGCGCAGGCATGGTCACAGCTGCGGGTGCAGAGCTCATAGTGGCTGTTGGGCGGGCAGGAGAGGGCTGGGGGGGGGGGTAAAGCAGCAGGTTTATTCCTTTAGTTTCTCCTTTTCCCAGGAAAAAGCCCTCAGCAGGACTCGTGGCAAGAGGGAATAGCACCCTGGGGCAGGTGCTGCATGCAAAGTGCCTCCCCTTGCAAAAAATGCGCCCATCGAACTGGTGAAACGCTTGCTTCTTACAAAAAAATGCAACGTTTTGCATGCAGGGGATGCCCCCCCCTCGGGTAAAATTTGCAGAACCAGGCCGAGAACTGAAAATCAAGGCACAGCTGCACACAGCTGCTTTTCCACCTTCCAAGTCTGCAAAAGTAAAAAGCAGCTGCAGGCAGCTGCGGCTCCTTTGCAGGACTGCAAACCCGCTGCATGCAACTGATTTTCCCTTGCAAAAATGCAAAGCGGCTGCATGCAACTGCTTTTCCTGGCAGAAATGCAAACCTGCTACATGCAACCACTTTTCCTTTGCGGAAATGCAAACCAGGTGCATGCAACCGCTTTTCTCCCCCTTGCAGAACTGCAAACCTGCTGCATGCAATCACTTTTCCTTGAAGAAATGCAAACTCACTGCATGCAGCTGCTGCTTTTTCTTGTAGAAATGCAAACCTGCTGCATGTAACTGCTTTTGCCTTGTGGGAATGCAAACCTGCTGCATGCAACTGCTTTTTCTCTTGCAAAACTGCAAACCCACCACATGCAGATGCTTTTCCCTTGCAGAACTGCAAACCCACTGCATGCAGCTACTTTTTCCTTGTGGGAATGCAAACCTGCTGCATGCAACCACTTTCTCCTTGTGGGAGTGCAAACCTTTTGCATACAACTGCTTTCTTTTTGCAGAACTGCAAACCCACCACATGCAACTGCTGCTCCCATGCAGAACTGCAAGCCCACTGCATGCAACTGCTTTTTCCTTGTGGAAATTCAAACCTGCTGCATGCAATTGCTTTTCCTTGCAGAACTGCAAACCCACTGCATGCAACCGCTGCAGTGGCTGCATGCAACCACTTTTTCCTTGTGGGAATGCAAATGTGGTGCATGCAATCTCTTTCTTTTTGCAGAACTGCCAACCCACCGCATGCAGCCAGTTTTCCCTTGCTGAACTGCCAACGCGGCACATGCCCCCCCTGCTCCCCCCGCAACTCACGGCAGTTGGCAGCCTCCCGCCACTCTTGCAGCTGCCCGCCGGCGGCCTGGCAAGCAGCGGCGTAGGCCTGCAGGCTGTGGCACAGCGCCTTGGTGCCTTGTGTGCACTGCTCCTGCTTGCAGCCCTCCAGGTACTCCTGTGGTGTCACCACCGCGTGGCACCCAGCAAAGGGTCCCGTCGGCTCTGTCAGCAAGGCGCAGGGTCCCGGGAGGTCAGAAGGGCAGGTGGGGGGAGGGGAGCCGTGGGTGCAGGTGTCTGTGAGGGTGCCCCAGGCACCCCCCAGCTCTTGGGGGGCGCTGAGGTCATCGCTGGCATCGCTGTTGAAGTCGCCGCAGAGGCCAGTGGTGCGCTGGCGGTAGGCATCGGGGAGGGTGAGCAGTGCATAGGCATCACCGTCGTAGAGGAGCTTGAGGCCGTCGCGCACCCGCAGCACCCGGTGGGCACCCTCCTGGGACACCGTCATGGCGCCCTCGGCCAGCGTCAGCGGCAGAAGGTGCTGCTCGCCGTCCACCTGCAGGGGGGGAGGGGGGATGAATTGATTAATTATTCAATAAATAAATACATTCAGGGGGAAGCGGGGGTGTGTGTGTGCCCCAAAGCAGGGTCTGCACACCCCACTTTGCAACCAAAAGTGGTTTTTGCACCCCAAAGCAGGGCTTGCACCCCAAGGGAAAGGTTTTTGCACCCCAAAGCAAAGATTTTTGCACAGCAAAGGATTTTTGCACTCCAAAGGAAAAGTTTGCACCCTAAAGAGGTTTTTGCACCCCAAAGCAAGGCTTGCACCCCTTGCTGTGCACCCCAGGAGAGCATCTGCAAACTAAAGAGGTGTTTGCATGCCCTGCTTTGCACCCCAAAGTTAAGGTTTTGTACCCCAAAGAAAGGTTTGCACCCCAAAGCAGGGCTTGCACCCCTCACTGTGCACCCCAGGAGAGCATCTGCAAGCTAAAGAGATGTTTGCATGCCCTGCTTTGCACCTGGAAGTGGTTTTGCACCCTGAAGTTAAGGTTTTGCACCCTAAAGTAAAGGTTTGCACCCCAAAGGAAAGATTTGCACCCCAAAGCAGGGCTTGCACCCCAAGGGAAAGGTTTTCGCACCCCAAAGCAAAGATTTTTGCACAGCAAAGGATTTTTGCACCCCAAAGGAAAGGTTTGCACCCTAAAGAGGTTTTTACACCCCAAAGCAGGGCTTGCACCCCTTGCTGTGCACCCCAGGAGAGCATCTGCAAACTAAAGAGGTGTTTGCATGCCCTGCTTTGCACCCCAAAGTGGGTTTTGCACCCCAAAGAAAGGCTTGCACCCAAAAGTAAAGATTTTTGCACCCCAAAGTAAAGATTTTTGTATCCCACATTAAAGATTTTTGCACCCCAAAGTAAAGATTTTGCACCCCAAAGTAAAGGTTTACACCCCAAAGCAGGGCTTGCACCCCAAAGAGGTTTTTGCACCCCAAAGCAGGGCTCACACCGCTCGCTGTGCAGCCCAGGAGACCATCTGCAAGCTAAAGATGCGTTTGCATGCCCTGCTTTGCACCCCCATGTGTTTTTTGCCCCCCTCCCCAATAGTTTTTGCCCCCCGAAGCAGCCCCACTCACCGTCACCTCCCACGAGGTGCCCCTGGCCATGCCCACGGTGACACCAAGCACGGTGACCAGCAGCTGGCGGATGACGGGTGCCCCCTGGCCGCTCTCCTTCTCTACCTCCACCTTGAAGGGCATCAGTGTGTCGCTGGGGCCGGCAGCCTCAACGGCCGCCAGTGTGTAGGTGCAGGTGCCGGCGAAACTCAGCGAACGCCCGTCGAAGGTGCGGTAGGAAACGGCCCCCAGCACTTGGCAGAGGCCACACTCGTGGGAGTAGCAGCCCTGCACCCCATCCTGCACTGCACACACCTCGCCGGCTGCGCAGCCCTGCGGCCGGCATTCCACTGCCCCATTGGCTTTGCAAGTGCAACGCTCGCTGCAGTTGGGGCAGGAGTAAAACTCCTCACCCGCCTTGTAGTAGCGCCCCTGGTGCAAGCAGCCGCAGTGGGGCAAGGTGACGCAGGTGTCACCACTGAGGAAGGAGCCCTCGTCGCAGAAGCAGCCTTCGGTGCAATGGTGGGGGTCGTCGCATTCCTCCGCCTCTCGCTGCCCGCGGCAGGTGGCAGGGCAGGGGGGGCCGCAGAGCTCGTAGTGCTGGTTCGGGGGGCAGATGGGACCTAGGGAG
The DNA here is from genome assembly GCF_023638135.1 of Falco biarmicus. Classification (NCBI taxonomy): domain Eukaryota; kingdom Metazoa; phylum Chordata; class Aves; order Falconiformes; family Falconidae; genus Falco; species Falco biarmicus. The sequence continues at coordinate 104,054,447 of NC_079290.1, forward strand.
AAGAGAAATCAGGGTCTGAGGGCTGCAGAAGTGTCATGCGGGCAATACCCTGACTGCCTCCATGCATGCAATACAGCAAACGCCTCCACGCGTGCAATACACTCTGGTTGCCTCTGCGTGTGCAATACAGCAAACGCCTCTGCGCGTACAATACACCGACCACCTCAGTACATGCCATACACCAACTGCCTATGCACATGCGATACAGCAAATGCCTCCGTGTGTGCAATACCCTGACTGCCTCTGTGCATGCAATACACTGCTGCTGTGCATGCAATACACTCACTGCCTCCATGCGTGCAATACCCTGACCGCCTCTGTGCATGCAATACACCGAGTGCCTCAGTACATGCAATGCACTGACTGCCTCTGTGTGTGCAATACACCAACTGCCTACACACATGCAATACAGCAAACACCTCTGTGCGTGCAATACTGCAAACACCTCCATGTGTGCAATACACTGCCCGCACCGGCACCTGCGACCCTCAGCTGCCCCCCCTGCCCTGAACCCTGCGTACTGCAGAAGATGGCAGTGCGCCACTGCTTGATGCGGATGCCCTGGCTCTGGCAGGCGGTGACGTAGGCGCTGATGGCCTGGCAGACAATGTCTTGATGCCCCTTGTAGATGCAAGCGTCAAAGAGACAATCATTGAAGTAGGGGGCTGGGTTGATGGTGTCATGGCAGGCAGCTAAGGGTCCCCACTTCTTTATCAGGATCCCGCAGTGTTTGTCACCCTGGTAGGTGCGTTTCTGCGCTTCGGTGCAAACTTCGCAATTCTCGGTGCAACCGGCCTGGCAACCGGGGACGTCGGCCACTTTCCAGGAGTCGGCAAATTGGATTTCGTCAGCAGCCAGCTGCCCGCTGGGCAACACGAAGTCATCCTGGGGGTCACCATTGGCGTTGCCGCAGAGGCCACAGACAGCCTGAGAGTAGGTGCTGGGGAGGATGACCCTGGTGTAGCTGTACCAGTCGAAGGTGACGATGACATCAAAGTCGGTCTTGATGAAGCCGTGGACGCCTCTGAGGTAGGCATGGAGCTTATTGCCATGGCTGAAGGGCAGGTCCACCAGGATCCCGTTGACCTGGAAGGGAATCACAGGTTGTGTGATGTCATGCAAGGACTTTGAAGCCCACAAACACACCACACAAGGACTTTGAAGCACACCAAGACACCGCACAAGGACTTTGAAGCACACCAAGACACCGCACAAGGACTTTGAAGCCCACCAAGAGGTCATGCACCCAGCTTGCAACTCAGCTGTATGCCAAACAACCTTGAAATCCACCCAAATGACAAGCAATGACCTCGCAAACCAACCAGGCATCAGGCCATCAGCTTGCAGCCCACCTGAACATCACATGACGAGCTCGCAACCCACCCTGGCTCCATGCAAGGTGTTTGCAGCCCACCCAAATGTCACGCCACAACTGTGCAGCCCATCCAGACACCATGCAACAACTTTGCAACTCGCCCAGATGCCTTGCAACGACCTTGCCACTCACCAGGATGCCACGCGATCCCCTTGCAACCCAACCTGCTGCCATGCATGACCTTGTCACCCACCCAAACACCATACGAGGACCATGCAGCCCACCCAGGTGCCTTGCAATGACCTTGCAACTCACCAGCCCCTCACCTTCCCCTACCTGGAGCTTCTGGGGGTGCATCTGGCTGAGGCTGAGGGTCATGTTGTAGACGTTTAAGGTGACCTCCTTGGTGAAGGAGACCACGTGGCTGCCCCGGTTGTTGTTTTGTACAGTGACAGTGAAGGGGACAAGGGTGGGGTCATCAGAGCAGAGGGCAGCCAACTGGTAGATGCAGGTGCCCATGAAATCATAGCGCCGACCATCGAAGGTGGTGTAATGGGGGTCACCGGTGGCCACACAGATCGAGCGGGTCTTGGCCACACACCGCCGCACACCATTCACCATGGTGCACGTCTCGTCTGCCTTGCACCTGGTTTCCTTGCACACCACCATGCCCAAATCTGGGTCACACTTGCACCAAGAATGGCAGGACTCATCACCCCAAAACTCTTCACCAGGGCGGTAGTAGCGGCCGTCACGGGTGCAGCCGCAGCTGGCCATGGCCACACACTGGCCACCACTGAGGACGTAGCCCTCGTTGCAGGCGCACGTCTCTACACAGGGTTGGATGCAATTGGTAGGCGCGTCTCGGTTGGCGCACGTGGCTGGGCAGGCGTTGCCACAGGCTTCGTAGTGGCTGTTTTGGGGGCAGGGTAATGCTGCGGGGAGGCAATGGGGCAAATTAGAGGGGGAAATGCAGCAGCAGCAGCAGCACGTGGGTGCTACGAAGAGCTCACGCACCAGGGATGGAATTTGCACTGTGCGAAAGTGCTGGGCGCTTGGCATGCAACACCGCGGGGATTGGGTCTTGCATAGAGAGAAGCGCATTGAACGCATGGTGTGCAGTGTCTGGGAGATGGATATTGCACCGTGTGAACGCACCAAGTGCTTTGCATGCAACACCCCCCACCCCCCCCGGGTTGGATGTTGCACCGTGTTAACGCACCGAGTAAATCGACGTGCAACACCCTGGAGCTGGACGCTCCTCTGTGCAAATAACCCCAAGCGCTTCCCATGCCTGATCCTGTTCTAGATGTTCCCTTTCTCTGCCAAAGAAAATGCCCCACCATGCAGAGCGAGAAGGAAACCCATCGCTTACGGCAGCCTGAGGGTGTCCTCCAGTCATGCACGACGACCCCGTGCTTCTTGCAGGTGGATGCGTACGCCTCCAGCACCTGGCAGAGGATTTGCTTTGCCCCGTGACTCATGCACACGTCATAGAGGCAGTTGCGGTAGAAATCTTTGGGCTTGACGACGTCGTGGCAAGCCTGGAAGGGCCCCTGGAAGGTTTTTTTTGATGAGGCCGCAGTACTGGTTGCCGCCATACAGCTCCCTCTTCTCCTCCTCGCACACCGGGCAGGTGCCTTCACAATAATCCCAGCAAAACGGATCGTCATCGTCTGGAACTTTCCAGCCTTTAGCCCAGGCCAGCACGGCGGTGAGGTCACTGCCACCCTGGGGGACGTCATCCTCAGGCTTGAGGTTGTAGTTGCCGCAGAGGCCGCAGGTGTGTTTGTAGTAGCTGCTGGGGAGGTCGATGATTAGGTGCCAGTTCCAGTCGTACGTCACGCGGAGCCCAAAATCCGTATCCAGCACCGCACTGAGCCCACTCTGGAAGACCTGCACCTTCTCGTTCTCCAGGACCACTGGGAGCAGCGTCACCACTCCATTCACCTGCCAGTGGGGAGCAGCGAATGTGAGCGCTGAGCACGTGCACCCGTGTGGTCTCGGGGTCTGCAACACCCTCACTGCGGCGTGCAACCGCTTCTGCTGCCATTGCTCGCTGCTGCCTGCCATCCTGTCACTGCAGCGTGCAATCGCTTCTGCTGCCATTGCTCACTGCTGTGCACAACCCCCTTGCTGCAGCGTGCAATCACTTCTGCAGCCATTGCTCACTGCCGTGCACAACCCCCTCACTGTGGCTGCAGCCACGGCTCACTGCTGTGTGCCATCCCGTTGCTGCAGTCTGCAATTGCTTCTGCAGCCACTGCTCCCTGCTATGTGCAACCCCCTCGCTGCAGCATGCAACTGCTTCTGCTGCCATTGCTCCCTGCTGTGTGCAATGCCCTTGCTGCATCGTGCAACTGCTTCTGCTGCCATTGCTCCCTGCCGTGCACAACCCCCTCACTGTGGCATGCAATCAATTCTGCAGCCACTGCTTGCTGCTGTGTGCCATCCCGTTGCTGCAGTGTGCAACCCCTTCTGCTGCCACTGCTCGCTGCCGCGCACAACCCCCTCGCTGTGGCGTGCAATTGCCTCTGCAGCTGCTGCTCCCTGCTGTGTGCCACCCCTTTGCTGCGGTGTGCAGTCGCTCGCTGCAGCAGTCAGTCGCTATTGGGGTGCTGCAGCACACAGCTGCCTTGCCGTGGGGACGCAGCAGCATGCAACCACTTCACAGCGGTGTGCAACGTCTTTCCGCAGCTGCCCACTACGGCACACAATGCCCCATTGCAGTGATACAGTGGCACGTAACTCCCCCCCCCCAGCAACGTTGCAGTGTGCAATTTCCACTGCAGCCTGCAACCTGCTGCAGCAAGGCTGGGGACATGGAATCCCTGCTTACGTGCACGCTGCAGGGTGCAATATCTGCCAGGTGCAATGCGATAGTGTCCCAGCCTGCCACGGTGTGCAAGCGGTGTCAAGAAGCATAACTGCCTGCTGCAGCATGCAACCATCTGCTGCAGCGTGCAAGCAACTTCTGCAGCATGCAACCATTCACTAGGGTGTGCAGTAAGTCTTGCAGCACTATCACAGCACGCAGTCACCCGCTGCAGCAGGCAGTTGCTGCTGCGGCACTGCTACAATGTGCAATCACCCACTGCAGGGAGCTGCCACCATCGCAGCGTGCAACCATGAGCTCTGTGCTCTCCGGGCAAGATCCACACTTGGGGACAACGCTTGTCAGGAGCTTCTGTGTGTCAAAACCTCCCCAGTTTCATGATATCACTGCCTGTATCGACATCACTGCCTGCGTTGACATCACTGCCTGCGTCGACAACACTGCCTGCGTCGACAACACTGCCTGCGTCAACCTCACTGCCTGCGTCAACCTCACTGCCTGCGTCAACCTCACTGCCTGCATCGGGCTTTGCTTTTGCCTTACCCACCTCGCCTGCACTGGCTGCCACCACAAACCTCCCAGGGGGGTGGTCCCACCCACTTTGAGTTTTCTTGGAGACCTACTGCAGCCACCTTTGGCAGTTTGGGCTTCCCCAAGAGGCAGAAAACCACCTCAGGTAGCCCCATGCAAGGCAGCAAATTCCCAGCGTATCCCAGCACTTCCAAAATCCATGTTCCAGTTTGACCGATTCAGCCAAAACTACTGGTGGCCCTGACGGAGCAGGAAGAGGTGTTGGACGTGGCAGAGGAGAGGGATAAAAAAGGAGGTAGGGAAGAGATGGGTGAGAAAAGAGGTGGGAAAAGACCAATTTTCCCTCCATTTTGGGCCAACTCACCCTGACTTTGCCAACTTCCTTCTGGCGGATGGAGATCTCTTGGCCGTAGACCTTGATGTTGGCCAAGCTGACATAGGAGACGGATTTCACCCCACCACGGATGTTATTCTTGCCCTCCACCTTGAAGGGCACCAGCGTGGTGTCGTTCCCGCAGGATTCAGCCATGGTGTAGGTGCAGGTGCCTTGGAAGTCAAAATCGAGCCCATCGAAGGTGCGGTAGTGGGGGTCGCCCCAAGCCCAGCAAGTGTTGACCTGGGATGGGACACACTTGACTTGGCCGTCCTTCACCTTACACCTCTCCTTGGGCCGGCACTGAAGGGCTTTGCAGGGGTCTGGAAAGAGGAGAAACCATGGGAGAAACCATGGGAGGTGTCCTGGTGAGGGGCACATCCCATGCCATCCCTGCAAGCCAAGCATCTTCACCAGGGCTGAGGTTCCACCAAGTGTCCTCTGCTCCCCCTTGGGCTTTGGCAGGAGATTGGTGGCTCCAAGACATAAATCAGAGCAACAATAATCCATCACTGAACCCAATTTTCCCCTTTTCAGCTGTCTTTTACCTCTCCGTTCCTTGGAAAAACATCTTGAGGTTGGGTTCATCCTTACCCTAGCTCCCACGCATCCTTCAAGAACCAGATACCACCACGGTTCAACCAGGACACGTGAGTGAATGCAAAGCCAAGGGATGGCTTTTCTGAAGCATTTTGCTCCTCCAAATTTTTCCCACCACATCCCTGGCCCCTTCTCAGGGTTGGAGGAGGGATCTCTCACCTCTGTCTCCCCTTGCTGGAGGGTTTGCACCCCAAAATTAAACACCCAGCCCAGCCCCAGGATCTGCTCTGGCTTCAAGATCCCTTTTGATTTCTTTTTTTTCCACTCAAGCAACCCCATCTTTCCTTACTTTGATTGAAGCAACCCAAGATCCCATCCCGGATTTCACAAGATTCGTCGTTGGTGCAGCTATGGCTGCTGCAGGACAAGCCTTTGCTGGGGACAAACACGCAGCGCTGCTGGCAGTTGTCCTTCAAGACCGTTTCATAGGGCTGCGGGGCAAGAGGTTGCAAAGCATTACAGTGGGAAGAGCAAACTGTGTGGCACGTAAATCCATAAAAAATTGTGGAAGGGGAGAAAAAACAAATGGCATATTGAGGAATTTGTTGCTTTTGTTGCATGAAAAAAAAATGCAGGAAAAAAACCCCCAACCATCCCTTTGCCCTCTTCCACCTCCTCTGAAGGAAAATTATGTTGTTATTTAGCACCTTCAGCTGTGGAAAGCATGGCTACTATCTGAGCATCCTCATCAGCACTAGCACTGTTACACCAAGTGATAAGAGAGATGGAAATGCCCCAAATTTCTTCGTAGGTAACCCCAGAATCTCTCGGCAGAGGGGAATTTTTGTTTCGTTTCTGCAAGGAGCTTTGGGCTGCCGATGCGTCCCCTTTAGAGTGATGTGCTGAAGGGCAGGCAGGAGGAAAATATTAAAAACCCAATAAACCTAAACTAAACTCAGGAGATCGTTACCTTGTAGTATCTCCCATCCACAAAACCTCCACATTTGTCCTCAGAAACGCAGCTTTGCCCATCAAAGACGAGCCCTTCATCGCAGCGGCAGCCTTCGACGCAGGTTTTGGGGCATTTGGAGGCATCTACCAGCCCTGCACAGCTGTTGATGCAGAGGTTGGAGCAGAGAGAGTAGCTGCTGTTGGCCGGACAGCTGAGGGCTGGAATGAAAAGGACAAGAAACCCAAGGCTGAACGTTGGGTGGAAAAGCAGTGCCAGCCCAAGGTTGGAGAAGGAGTGGGACCAGCCAAATCAGGCGTCAACGAGATGAATTTTCCTTTGTGCCAGCTCTTCCCGCCCACACCCCACACCAATAAACATGTGCCTGGTTGGTGCTTCTGTTGGCTTTTCCCACTCGCCGCAAATGCCATCAAAAAGGCTCCTGTGGTTGGCACCGACATTGTCTTCCGCTTGTCCAAAACACTGATGACAACACACCCACTTGGCACTTGCGTTGGCTTTCCTCCTTTATCCCCCAACACCACCAAAAAAATGCCTCCTTGCGTTGGTTTTTCCTGGTTGCGATTATTTGCACGCCACCATCGCCCTCCCCACCCCACAGCAGCGTTTTTATCACCCTTTGCGCCGAAGGTGGTTGCCGCAGACACCTGGCCCCAACGCCCCTTCCAAATAAATTCTAAAGCCTGGCCTATTTTTCCTAATTAATCCTAACAAGGTGCAACTTCCCAGCCAAAGAGGAGGTTCCCCACCCGCAACCCCCACTTACGACGGAAGGGCGGTCTTCTCCAAGCGTCGATGATGACGCCAGCGTCTTGACAAGCGGTGGCATAGCTCTGGATGCTCTGGGAGAGGACATGGGTGTCCCCTTCAGTGAGGCAGAGGTCGTGGAGGCAGGCTTGGAAATAGAGGGTTGGGTCAATGATATTGTGGCAGGAGTCGAAGGGGCCCTTTGGGACCGTGAGGATGCCGCAGTAGTTTGGTTTCTGGAGGACCACCCGCTTCTGCACTGTGCAGGCAGGGCAGTCATCCCTGGGGCAGTCATCGCTGCAAGGCACATCAGGCATTTTCCAGGCAGAGCCAAAGGCTTTCATGTCAGGGGCATTTTGGCCACTGGGGAGGAGGAAATCATCATTGAGTTGCCCGTTGTAGTTGCCACAGAGCCCGCAAAGGTGGTCCTGGTAGCCCTGAGGGACTGTGACCGTCACGTGGTGGTGGAAGTCATAGCGTAGGACGAGGCCGAAGTCAGTCTGAAGCAGGACGCCCGTCCCATGTTGGTGCACCTGGACCTGCCCCTCGTTCAGAATGGCCGGGAGGTGGTAGGATATGGAGTTCACCTGGGACAGGGAGAAAGAAATCCTCCAATGAGCCTCAGGGATGCTAGGAGGAGAAGGCTAAGGAGGTAGGAACAAAAAACACAGGGGGGAAACACCTTCCAAGAGACCTGTTAATGAATTTACGGCTCCCACTTTGAAACTGGAAGGCAAAGTAGGGATGAGCATGGCTTTGTCTTGGAGACAGGCGTGAGGTCTCCCCTCCACCCAGGAAAATAATTTTTTGGGATGCTGTGCTTGCAATCGCAAAGAGGTGGACCACAAAACATGACTGTGACCATGCAGCTCTTGCTTCACACCCAAGTCAACATGAGCCTGTAGACCTTGACACTGGCACACTTGCCACCACAAAGGGGTCCAGCTGTGGCTCATGACCCACCACAACAGGTCCCTTGTTGCCTCACACCAAGGTCAATGCAAGCCTGTAGGCATCACCAAAACGTTTGCACTCCAAGAGATGGACCCCAAAGCACAGATTGGCTGTGGTGGTTCCCACCTCGCCTTGTGTCAAGGTCAACAGGAGCCCATAGACTCTTGACATCAGCATGATTGCACCCTAGAAAAGGTGGGCCACCGCGCATGGACCTGCTGAGACCGCGTCCCTCTCACCTCATGGCAAAGTCAACATGAGCCTGTAGACTTTGACATCAGCATGGTTGCACCCTAGAAGAGGTGGGCCACCACGCGTGGACCTGCCGAGACCACATCCTTCTCGCCTCAACATGAGCCCATAGACTTTGCCACTGGCATGCTTGCACCCAGAAAGAGGTGGACCATGAAGCCTTACCATGACAGCTCCCGTCTTGCCTTTCGTCAAGGTCAGTGTGAGCCCATAGACTTCAAGGGACAACGCTTGGATGCCAGAGACCTTCCTCTTCTGCCGGGCATCCTTCTTGATTTTCACAACAAACGGTTCAATATCGTCTGCACCGCAGGTCTCTGTGAGGATGTAGGAGCAGGTGCCTGAGATGTTGAAAGCCACCCCATCGAAGGAGAGATAGTTGTGGTCACCGGTGGCCACGCAGACCCCGAGCTCAGCCGATGGGCATTGTAAGACACCATCAACAACTTTGCCTTCAGCACCGCCAGGGCAAGAAACTTCCTCGCATTCCACGGTGCCACCAACCCGGCAGTGGCATTTCTCCTGCTTGGTGGGGAAGAAGGTCTCCTCCACCTTGTAGTAGAAGCCCCGATGCAGGCAGCCACACTGGGAGATGGGGATGCACTCATCACCACTGAACACGAACTCCTTCTCACACACGCAGCCCTCCCTGCACTGCTGTGAGCACTTCATGGGGGCGTAGACGCTGCTGCAAGTCGCGCTGCAGTCCTGGGCGCAGATCTCGTAGTGGCTGTGGGCAGGACATGAAATACCTGCCGCGAGACAAGGGGAGTCATTAGGAGCAAGGACATTACGAGCTGCATCCTGCAATTTTCCTGCCATTAAGGGGCGCAATTGTGCCCAGCGATGAGGTTCACCATATGCAGGTGACCATCCCACCATGAGGACATTCCCTCAAGCAACAGAATCTCTCCCGTGTTCGGTCCCTCATCAAGGTTCAGGCAGGGTTCCTCTCCACTTAGAACTTTTTTGGTGCATCTCGTGTGTTTTGCCCTGTGAGTGATCCAGGTGATTGGCCCTCTTGTTTTGAGCCGATGAGAAGAAATCGATGCTTAATGGGGCTAAATTATTCAACCCATCGTAGCCAGATGAGACATCTCGTTCCTTGGAAGGGTTTGTGGGCCTTGGCCATGAACAGAGAGGATGGGACTGACCAAGGCTTCGGGTGGGATAAGGCACCATGAAGTGAGATGATTCCCACTGCCGGTTTGTCCCTACGTGGGTTTAGCTGAGGATTAGGGTTCCCTTGGATGCTTGTGACCCCTCAGGAGGCCACCCCCCCCTCCTCCAATTAGCCCAACTTACTGCAGAAACCATCTGTCCTCCATTTCTCGACAGTGACGCCAGCAGCCTGGCAGGCAGCGGTGTAGTGGGCGATAATCTGGCATATCACATCTTCCTGGTCCGGGAAGAGGCAGGAATCATGAGTGCAGGCTTGGAAGTATGTGATGGCGTCCACCTGAGTGTGACAAGCTCTGAAGGGTCCATCCGCTTCCATGATGATCTCACAACTCGTCCCTGCCGTGGTGGTAGGACACGTCACCTTCGACAGCTCGACGCAACCCTGTTTGTCGGTCACCTTCCAGCTGTGCCCGAAGGCGTCCGGGTTTGATATCACTTGGTTGTTCTTCGTCATCATATCATCACCCACCTCCCCATTGTAGTTCCCACAGAGGCCACACAGGGCGTTTCCGTAAATGCCCGGCACTGACACGGTGACTTGGCTTTGCCAGTCGTAGGTGACGGTGAGGCCAAAGTCCGTCTCTACTACCACTTCCTGCCCACCTCTGTAGATGGAGATCTTCCAGTCTTTGTGGCGATACGGTAGGTTGACCAACTGGTCATTGATCTGGGGACAAAAGAAAAAAAATAATAAAAAATATTAAAATTAAAATTTGATATCTTAATAGTAAAGGTAAATTACGTTTCCACACCACCTGCAACTTGGTCTCCTGCCACAACTGCCAAAATTGTTCCAACCAAAGCACATAAATTATGGAGACGAAACCTTTTCAGATTTAATCATCTGCCCCAAATACACCCTTTGGCCACCAGCCTCGAGGTGAACGGTGCCCAAGGCTCCGGAGGTTCGATCATGCAGCGATCTCCAGCTTCAGGTAGAGATCCTTACGTTTAGTCAATTAAATCTCATCTCAGTGGGGCAAACAGATCTGGGAGCTCTGGATCATCTCAGTGGTGTGGTTGGAGGAAAATACTCAGCGTTACTCAACATAGAGAAAAAAACAGAGGGGTGATTGTGGAAGAGAAGAAATGGGGTGAGGAGCAGAAAGTGAAGAACGTGGAAATTTAGCTAAAAAACAGAGGAGTGAGGGTGGAAGAGGAGAAATGGCATGACGAGGTGTGGGGTGAGGAGCAGAAAGTGAAGAAGATGGAAATTAGATAAAAAACAGGGTGGAAGAGGAGAAATGGGATGAGGAGGTTTGGGATGAGGAGCAGAAAGGGAAGAACACGGAAATTAGATAAAAAAAGGGAGGAAGAGGAGAAATGGGATGAGGAGGTTTGGGATGAGGAGCAGAAAGCGAAGAACATGGAAATTAGATTACAAAACAGGGGGTGGAAGAGGAGAAATTGGATGAGGAGGTTTGAGGTGAGGAGCAAAGGGAAGAACATGGAAATTTAGATAAATATTTGCTAAACGCACCGTGATTTTGCCGGGGTGTTTCTGGCTGATCTCAATGTTTTTGCCATAGACTTTGACCAAGACGAGAGTGATGGAGCCCAGAAGTTGGGCATCATGGCGGCCATTCTGCACCAGCACCTGGAAGTCCACCAGACTTTGGGTCTTCTTGCACAACCCTGTCAGCTGGTACATGCATGTGCCCTGGAAGATGAACTTGGCACCGTCAAAGCTTTTGTAGTGGGTGGCGCCAACCGCGGCACAGGTCCCATATCTCTTGGGGTAGCAACCCCGGATGCCATCCTCCACCCGGCACTCTTCCTCAGCGTGGCAGCTGGCCCGGTGGCATACGGCCTTCTGGTGTTGCTCGTCACAGACGCAACGTTTGGTGCAGGTGTTGTCTGCCCAAAACTCCTCGTGGAGGCCGTAGAGGAGGCCCTCAAAGACACAGCCGCACTCGCTCTGGGGGATGCACTCATTGCCATCCAACACGAAGCCCTCGTGGCACTCACAGGTCTCCACACAAGCCGAGGTGTTGCACTCGGTGGGCACTGCGGCGGCGTTGCAGGTGGTGGGGCAGGCAGGGCCACACGTGGTGTAATTGCTGTTCTTTGGGCAGGAGAGAGCTGTCAAAGGGACAGGACACCATGGTCATGGTGGGATGGGACAGCGTGGTCATGGTGGGATGGGACCGCGTGGTCATGGTGGGATGGGACCGCGTGGTCATGGTGGGATGGGACCGCGTGGTCATGGTGGGATGGTACCGCATGGTCATGGTGGGATGAGACATCGTGGTCAGGGTGGGGGTAATACTTCTTGGCCATAAGAAGTTGTGGCAGATCACCAAGAGCTTGGAGCTCCTGGAATTTTATGTGTACTTTGTGGAGCCTGCATGGACTTTCAGGACCCTCCACATGGACCTCCTGGACACAGTTCCTGAAGTCTGCATGGACTCCCTGGGCTATCTATGCAGATTTTTGGGAGTCACTAGAGACTCCCTGGGCCTTCTGCATGGGCATGCTTCTGGGCCTTCTGAATGGACTTGCTGGACATTCAGCAGAGAATTTTCCAAGTCTCAAAGAACTTTCTGGACCTTCTGCATGGACTTTCTGGACTTACAGCAAAGACTTTTGGGAGTCTGCACTGACTTCATGGACTTCCTACTGGGACCTTTGGGATTTGGACCTTCTGGAGTTTCTACACAGACTTTCTATATGGACCTTCTGGACTTTCTACATAGGTTTTCTGGAGTCTGCCTGGACTTTCTGGGCTTCCTGCTTGGACTTGTTGCAAAAACCTTTTCCAGCCCATGAGTCTGCAAGCTTGGGACCCACAGCCCTTTTCAGGTCCAGCTTTGTGCAGCCTAATTCAAAAGACCCTGGTGGTCCCACCTTGCTTGGGAGATCAAGAGCTTTGCGGAGACACAAACATCCCTATTGACTCCATCTCCCTTTTATGCCTGTGTCTTCTGCTCATTCCCATCCCTCCTTGATGACACCCACCTTAATTATGGTTGTAGCACCCTGCCCACCCGGGGGGAGGATTTCCTGCCAACCAGGAGCTACTCACGACAACGCGCCAGCATCCTCCAATCAGGGATGGTGATCCCCTCCTCCTGGCAGTCGGCCGCGTAGGCTTCGAGGGCTCGGCACAACATGACATGGAGCCCATCAGTCATGCAGAGGTCCGAGATGCAGTTTTTCAGGTAGATGGTGGGGCTGACGGTGGTGTGGCAGTTCCTGAAGGGCCCCACGCTCTGGGTGAGCAACCCGCATAATGTCTCGCCCTGGTACTTCACCTTCTTGTCCCATGGGCAATGCCTGCACTGCCCGCTGCAGCTGTCCCAGCAGTGGTGGCTCTCCTTGGCCACCCTCCAGCTGCGGGCCAGCTCCGTGGCATCCCGCGCCAAGTTGCCGTCGGGCATGAGGGAGTCATCGCTGGGGTCACCGTTGCTGTTGCCGCACATGCCGCACACTTTGCCAGCGAGCCTGCTGGGCAGCTTCATCACCATGCGGTCATCCCAGTTGTAGAGGATCTTCAGGCCGAAGTCAGTTTGGATCAGCAGGGACTTGCCCTTCTGCTGCAGGTGGAGTCTCCCTTCGGCCAGGGAGATAGGAAGGTGGGACTGATGGTTGTTCACCTGGAGGAGGCAAAAAAACCCCCAACCAACCACAGATAACATCAAACACGGGGCAAGAAATGGAGGTTTTTGAGCTTTGAGGTGTCTTCCTGCAAGAGGCGACCATGCAGTAGCATCACCCACCCACCCACGGCAAATCACAGAACCATTTTGGTTGGACAAGACCCTTCAGATCATCCTGAAACGCGTTATTTCAGCGAAACACCATAATATTGCCTTGGATTCGAAGATTTCCATACATACCCTCACAATCCCGTTCTCGGACCTGACCGCGGTGATGGTCACATCATAGACACGGATGGTCATGGAGCTGATACAGGAGACTTTCGGGACACCTCTGTGTTCATTTTTCGCCTCGATGTTGAAGACAGGCAGGGTGGGATCCGAATCGCAGGTCTTGGTCAAGGTGTAGGTGCACGTGCCCGTGATATCAAAGCTTTTCCCATCAAAGGTTTGGTAGTGGGGATCGCCGGTGACCCAGCAGGTCGAGAAGGTTTCTTGGTGGCAAGTGTGTTGCCCATCCACCAATGTGCACTCGTCCCTGCAGCCCCAGTCTTGACAGGAAGACATAGCAGAAGCTGCAGAAAAAAAAAGGGGGGGGCGGGGGGAAATGGTGACCACCGAGAAGACCTGGCCATTGGCAAGATGGAACCATGCGTTGGCCCGACTTACGTGTGGTGCAAAGACCGGTGAAACCGTAACCGGTGTAGGGCCGGAAGCCGAAGACCAGGAGCCCAAAGGGTGTCTGCTGGTGCTCAGCACTCTGGATTTTCATCCTGGTGCCCATGGCGATGGTGGCCCAGGAGAAGTCTGTGCCGGGAATGGCCGTCCAGGACATGGCCCTGTTCACCTTCTGGTTGAGGGTAATGGTCCTGGCATCTGCGTTAGGGGCAACGAGGACCGCGTGGTTACTGTACTCATCCAGGCTGCTGAGGCGGTAGGACGTGCAGTGAGCGGAGATGGGTGGGATGGTGACCAGGAAGGAGTCTTGCATGTAGGAGCCTTTCTTGTTGCCAGTGAAGAAGAAAAGCACCTGGATAGGGGCCGAGGCACTGACATAGAGCGGTGAGTTTTCGTTGACCTCGAAGACGCGGATGCCCCCCGCCTCCATGTTTTCAGTGGAAGCCACGTTCCCCCTGTTGTAGGTGATGGAGGTTCTCTGGGCCGCCACGACATACGCGAAGTCTATTTTCTTCTGCAAGGGGTTGGGGGGGACAACGTAGGCCGTCCCCCAGGCCTGGACGGGCAGAAGTTGCTCAACCACATAATCGCAGTTCCTGGATGTCTGGACGCAGCAGTGTCCACTGAAGGCCGCAATGGCCTGGTCAGACGTGATTTCGGAGCCGGATAAATCTTGGGTGCTTTGCAGTTGGAGGCTTTGGTAGGGGCTCAAGGGTATGCGGAGGACGGTGCCGGGGGAGTAATTCCTCCCTCTGTAGTAGAAGGTGCCTGTGACCTTCATGGAAATGGAGGCTGGAGTCTTCCCGGCCACCACAGCAAATTCCTTCAAGCCACTGCTGCGGGTTCCCACCGGTGTCACCACGTAATACCTGTTGCCCAGTTTATCCACCGGCAAGATGGCGGTGGCGCCAGCAGTCTGGGCCTTGGCGTTGAGGGTGACGACGGAGATGTCCTTGGTGGACTGGATGAGGATGGCTTTATCGGAGAGGCGGCTGCCGACAAGTTCCATGGTGCTTGGGACGCGGAGGGAGAAGGTCTTGTCTCGGCTGAGGGTGACGGTGCCGGCGAAGGTGCCACGCGGCGTCGTCACCGTCACCGTGGTGGAGTCGGCGTAAGCGGTGAGGAGGAGCTGGATGGAGGCGCTGGAGCCTTCGTCGTCATTCTGTGGGATGACGGCCAGGAACTCCCTGCCGCGGAAAGTGGCAGTGGACAGGCCTGGGAGAAGCAGGGAAAATAGGTTTTGGGGCAAGTTTTGGGGTTTTCAGGCAAGTTTTGGTTTTTGGGGGCATGTTTTGGGGTTTGGGGGCAATTTTGGGGTTTTTTTGAGCAAGTTTTGGGTTTTTTTGGGCAAGTTTTGGGGTTAAGTTTTGGGGTTTTGGGGCAAGTTTTGGGTTTTTTTGAGCAAGTTTTGGGGTTTTGGGGCAAGTTTTGGGGTTTGGCGGCAAGTTTTGGGGTTTTGGGGGCAAGTTTTGGGGTTTTTGAGCATGTTTTGGGGTTTGGGGGCAAGTTCTGAGGTTTTTTTGGCAAGTTTTGGGTTTTTTTGGGGAAGTTTTGGGGTTTTTTGGGAAATTTTTGGGTTTTTTGGAGCAAGTTTTGGGTTTTTTGGGCAAGTTTTGGGTTTTTTTGGGCAAGTTTTGGGTTTTTTGGGCAAGTTTTGGGGTTTGGGGGGCAAATTTTGGGTTTTTGGGGCAAGTTTTGGGGTTTTTTGGGCAAGTTTTGGGTTTTTTTCTTGAGTTTTTTGGGGGGGAGGTTTTGGGGGGTTTGGGGGTTTGGTTTCTTGGGTTTTGTTTTTGTTTGGGTTTTGGGGTTTGGTGTTTTGGGGTTCATTTTGGGTTTTTTGGGTTTTGTTTTGTTTGGGTTTGGGTTTTTTAGGGGTTTTTGATTTTTGGGGGTTTTGGGGGTTTGTTTTTGGGTTTTTTTTTGTTTGGGTTTTGGGGTTTGGTGTTTTGAGGTTCATTTTGGTTTTTTGGGGTTTGGGTTTTGATTTGGTTGGTTTTTTGGGGTTTGTTTTGGGGGGTTTTGGTTTGGTTTGTTTTTTTGGGTTTGGGGTTTTTTAGGGGGTTTTTGGGTTTGGGGGGTTTTGGGGGTTTGGGGTTTTTGGGGTTTGATTTTGTTTGGGTTTTGGGGTTTGGTTACTTGGGGTTCATTTTTGGTTTTTTGCATGGCTTTTTTGGGGTTTGTTTTTTTGGGTTTTGGTTTGGTTTGGTTTGGGGTTTGCTTTTTTTAGTTTTTTGGGGGGTTGGGGGGTTTTGGATTTTGTTTTTGTTTGGGTTTTGGGGTTTGGTGTTTCGGGGTTCATTTTGATTCTTTGGGGCTTTGTTTTTTTGGGTTTGTTTTTTGGAGTTTTGGTTTTGTTTGGTTTTTGGGGTTTGGGTTTTTTAGGTATTTTTTGGGGGGTTGAGGGTTTGGGTTTTGCGGCTTTGGTTTGGTTTGGTTTTTGGGGGTTGTTTTTTGGGATTTTTTTTTTGGTTTTTTGAGGTTTTGGGGTTTTGGGTTTTGATTTTCTTTTGGTTTTGGGCTTTGGTTTTACATGGTTCTTTTTTGGGGTTTTTTGCATTTCGTTTTTTGGTTTTTTTGGGGGGAGTTTGGTTTGGTTTTTTGGGGTTCTTTTTGGGGGTTTTGGTGGTTTTTTTTTTTTAGGTTTTTTTTGGGGGGTTGGGGTTTTGGGGTTTTGGGTTTTTATTTTCTTTGAGGGTTTGGGTTTCGTTTTTCGGGGTTTATTTTGGTTTTTTGGAGGTTTGGGGTTTTGGGTTTGTTTTTTCTGGTTTTGGTTTGGTTTGGTTTTGGGGGTTTGTTTTTTTAGGTATTTTTTATTTTGGGGGGCTTTGGTTTGGGTTTTGGGTTTGGTTTTTTTTAGGCTTTTTGTTTGTTTTGGGGGGGTTGGGGTTTTGATTTTGTTTGGGTTTTGGGTTTGGTTTTTTGGGGTTCATTTTGCGGTTTTGGGGTTTGGTTTTGGGGTTTTTTTTTGGGATTTTGGTTTGGTTTCGGTTTTGGGGGTTTGGTTTTTCGGGTTTTTTTGGGGGGGTTGGGTTCTTTTTTTGCGTTTTGCTTTGGTTTGGTTTTTTGGGATTGTCTTTTTTGTTTTTTGGGGGGGTTGGGTGTTTTTCTTGGGGGTTCGATTTGGTTTGGGGTTTGGGTTTTTTGGGGGGTTTTTTGGATTTTGGGGGGTTTGGGGTATTTTGGGGATTTTTTTGGTTTAGGTTGGTTTGGGGGTTTGGTTTTTTGGGGTTTTTTTGTTATGGGGGTTTGTTTTTTCATGTTTTTTGTTTGGTTTGGGGTTTGGGGGATTTTTTTGGTTTTTGGGGCTTTTTTAGGATTTTGTTTTGGGTTTGGGGTTTGGTTTTTTGGGGGGGTTGTTTTTTTGGATTTTGGTTTGGTTTGGTTTTTTGGGTTTGTTTTTTTAGCTTTTTTTTTGTTTTGGGGTGTTTTGGGGTTTTTTTTGAGGGGGTTGTTTTGTTTGGGGTTTGTTTTTTGGGGCTTGATTTTTTGGTGTTGGTTTGGAGGGTTGGCTTTTTTTTGGTTTTGTTTTTTTTTGTGTGGTTTTGTTTTGGTTTGTTTTTTGGGGTTTTTTGCTTTCTTTTGGGGGTGTGTGGGGTTGGGGTTTTTTTGGGCTTGTTTTTTTGTTTTGGGGGTTGGGGGTTTGTTTTATTAGCTTTTGATTTGGTTTGGGGTTTTAGGTTTGTTTGGGGGGGGGGGTGGTTGTTTTTTGAGGGGGTTGGGATGCAGAGATGATAGGAGAAATCTCTTGCACAAAAAATAAAATAAAACCAAATAACCCAAATCAAGAGATAAGGCTGCCGCTTTTTTTGCCACAGAAACTGGCAACAGGAGGTTGTGCAAAAAAAATCCCAAGGAACGAGAGGGTTTTGGCTGAAAAAAACATTGCTGTAGGATCTTCTGAAAGAAATAAAAATAAGGATTTTTTTTTTCTGTGGAGGTTTCAGAAGGGTGGAAATGGATTTTGCGGCAGAAATTGGCGATGAGAGTTTCTGAGAACAAGGAATTAAGGAATGAGTGTGGCTTTTGCCCTGGCAGATATGGACAGTTGAGATGTCTTGAAAAATAAAAATGGGGAATAAAAGCTTTTAGCAGCAGAAATGGCCATGGAAAGCGAGTGTGGGTTTGGCGGTTTGTTTTGGTTTGGGTTTTTTGTGTGTGTGGCTGCGTTCTGGGTTGGTTTTGGTTATTTTGGGGTTTTTTGCTGTTGTTAAAACGCACAAAGGGGTTTTATTACAGAAATTGTAATAGAAAGGCCAAAAAAAAAAATCTAAAAAAAAAAAAAGTCAGGACTAAGGGCATTTTGCAGAGAAAACCAGCAGAAAGCTCCAAAGGGAAAAAATGAAAATTGTTTGGGTGGTTTTTTTTAGATGCAGAAATTGCAGCAGAAAGTCCTGAAAAAGCTCCACTTCTCAGAAATATTTCAGAAAGAAATATTATTTTTGCTGCAGAAACTCGTGGTAAAAAGTCTTATAAAATGAAGGGTTTTTTTGCTGAGGGTTATAAAAGTAAATGTCTTTTGCTGGGGGAAAAGAAAATAAAAAGGGAAATGTGGGCTTTTTCTTAAAAGAAAATGAGCCGTAAAGGGTTTTTGATTAAAACAAAACAGGTTTTAAGGGCTTTTTGATGAAAAACTCGGAGGCAGAAAGGTTTTTTTCTTTAAAAAAGCAAAGAAATCCACTAAAAAATGAAGCAACACTTAAAAAAATATTTTTAAAGAAAAAACACACCTAGGTCTGTGACCGTTTCCTAAAAAAACCCCAAATTTAAATATTTTTTTCATTAAAAATACAGATAATAGGGTTTTTTTCTGAAAGAAAAAAAGGAGAAACCCCAGGTAAGATGGTTTTGGTAAGAGAAGTGATAGGATTTTTTTTTTAAATGAAAAAAAGAACAGGACATGGAGATTTTTCTTTTTCCCCTCTGATAAACTCATAATAAAGTGGTGGTTTGTTTGTTTGTTTGTTTTCTGGGGAAAAAAAAAAGAAACGCTCAAATTTTTTAATGCTATTAAAACATGAGAAATGAAGGGCTTTTTCCTAAAAAAAAAAATAAACCCCCAAACCGGGTTAAAAATATCTGTTTATCATCTTAAGGAAAAAAACCCAAAAAAACCACAAGCAATACGTTTGGTTTTTTTTATAAATTTATATATTTTATTATTAAAACCGCTCCCAAAACTGAGACTAATGAACAGGTGAAAAGTATTGTTAAAAAAAAAAAAGTTAAAAAAAACCTACAGGGAAAATTGCTTTGTGGGTTTTTTTCTTAAAAAAAAACAAACAACAAATCTGGGAGTAAGAATTTTGTGCTCAAAGTTGAACAGGTAACATGGAGTTTTGGGTAGAAAAAAACAGGGCTTTTGCTAGAAACAAACCCAAAAAGGTGATAAAGGCTCTTTGATAAAAAAAAAATAAATTAAAAAGCAGCTGATACTATATTTCCCCCCCCCCCCAAAAAAAAAACCCAACAGGTAGTAAGGGGATTTTTTTGGTAAGAAAGTTAATTTGCACATTTCTTCCCAAAGAAAACAAAAAATAAGGGTGTTTTGGTGAAAAATAGGGAATAACAATGTCTGGCTACAGTCAAAACAGGTAATAAGGGCTTTTTTTAAAAAAAAGAATAAAATGTTTATTTTCTGAAAGAAAAAAAGCTGATAACTGGTTTTGGCTGAAAATCAAACAGGTGATGGTGGATTTTTGTGAAAAAAACCCAGGAATTTATTGACTTAAAAATACTGTCATAAGGCTTTTTTTCTGGTAAAGAAATTGTGATAAAGGCTTTTTTTCTGGGAAAATACATGGAATAAAGCCTTTTTATTTGGGGGGTGGGGTGGGGTGGGTAGCCAAACCAGAAAGGGCTTTTTTCCTAAGGGGAAAAAGAGAAATAGGTAAATAATAATTACTTTTTTCTTAAAATAAAAAGAAATAAAAGGGCTTTTTCCTAAACAAAAAATAAAATTAAAAAATATTAATAAGATTAAAAATACTATAAAAATTAAATTTTAATTTTTTAAATCAAAAATTTAAGACAATAATAGTAAAAAAGTAATAATGATGATGATGATGATGATAGTAATGATAATAATGTTAATAATGATAATAATGATAATGCAATAAGAGCTTCCTCTCCCCTTCCCAAAAGAAAGCCCTAGTATATAAGATCTTCTTTTTCTGGGAAAAAAAACACCAAATAGGTAATTTTTTTTTTTTTTTTTTTACCTGAAATAAACACAGGGGACATTACAAAGCAGGAAACTTGTTTTTTCTTTTAAAAAACAAGGAAATCAAGGCTTTTTTTTTTTTTTTTTCTTTCTTAAACCAATAAGGGGCTTTTTCGGTGCAAAAATAATTTAGGGGATGGAGATTTTTGGTGAAGAGTTAAAAACGAAATATTTTTTTTTTTGCTGGGGAGAACTGAGGCGATAAGGGGAATTTCTGCCACATGAAGAGATGGGGAATGAGGAATTTTCAGTGCCAAAACCTGAAGTGAAAATCCCTCTCAAAGCCTGGGAAATTCAATATTTTTGAGGGGAAGGGGGTGGGGTCGCTGCTTACCACAGAAAAGAGCCAGCCAGGTGGGGAGCAGCACCATCCTGCCCATCACTGGGGGGAAAAAAAAGATCAAAAATATGAATATTTTATTTTTTTGGAGGGCGGGAAAAAGCTGTCCAGGGACAAGCAGGAGCCCAGAGGGGACCCAGGTGTCCCTTCCCCCCCCTCTTGGCCTGACATTGTCCCCCAAACACTTTTTCCCCTCCCCCACCCCCATGGAAATCTCTTTGGGTTGGAGGCTTAATTCTGCTCAACCCCCTCTACCCAACGACACCCTCCCCAGTTTTCCCAGTTGTGTCCAACCCAACCATCCCCCAACCCTTCCTTGATGCCACCTGAGACTCACCCCTCCCCCTCGTGCCATCAAACCCTCCCAGGAACCTTCTCCCCCCACCCCAAATCACCAAAATTTGGGTCAAAAAGGGGGCAAGGACAAGGAACAAGCCTCACTCCCACCTTCTGGAAGGTTCTCAGAGCTTCTGGTTGCCCACCGTGCGCTATCGGTGGTCCTACCACTCAACATTTCTCGGGGTTAACCAACACACCCAACTGGGATTTACTGCACTGGGTGTCACCAAAACCATCTCCAAGAGTTTAAGAGGGAGAAAAAACCCCGTTTTTATATAGTTTTAGGGTCAATTTACCCCACCTGGGCCTCCTGCTTGGGGGGTGTGTGTGTGAAGGTGTCACCCACACCTTGTTCTGCTCAGGTGGGATACACCTGGGCTCGTGAGGATGAGGAAAAATGCAGGAAAATGAGTAAAACCAGATCCAACCCCCACCCCACCCCATCCCCCACCCCCACGTACCAGCAGGCTCCTCTCTGCCTCAGTTTCCCTCCTCGTTCCCTCCGACGCCCATGGACATCCAGGGGTGGGTGGAAAAATCGTGGTGGGTCGATCCCAAAACCTCCCTTTTTATAACTGGATCGGGCTTATCACCACGTCCCTGCCTCCGCTCCTGGTGCTCTTGCTCCCCCCAGTCCATCCCAGCAGGAATCGGCTCCAAAAAGGGCGGGGGGGTGCGGGGTCAGCGGGATCTTGTGAAAGGGGAGGAATGGGACACGGTGCTGCAGGTACTGGCACGGCCTGGGGAGGTCAGGTCATGAACCTGCCCCTGGCTTCCCGGGAACTGGAGCTGCTGGGGCACCTTGGGGCAGCCGGGACATGTCACTGCACAGCTGGGAGCCGTCACCTGCGATGGGGCCACTGAGGACATGGTGACCGGTGAGGGACCCGCAGGGGATGTTGAGATGGGTGCAGGAGCTGCAGGAGACATTGCAATGGGTGCAGGACATGCAGGGGACATTGCAATGGGTGCAGAACCCACAGGGGATATTGTGATGGGTGCAGGACCCACAGGGAATGCTGAAATGGGTGTAGAACCCACAGAGGATGTTTTGATGGGTGCAGGACCCACAGGGGATGTTGCAATGGGTGCAGGACCCGCGGGGAATATTGCAATGGGTGCAGGAGCTACAGGAGATATTGTGATGGGTGCAGGACCTGCAGAGAATGTTGCAATGGGTGCAGCACACACCAGAGATGTGTGCAATGGGTGCAGGACATGCAGAGGACATTGTGATGGGTGCAGGACCCACAGGGGGCATTGCAATGGGTGCAGGACCCTCAGAGGGTGTTGCAACAGATGCAGGAGCTGCAGGAGACATTGCAATGGGTGCAGGACCCGCATAGGATGTTGCAACAGGTGCAGGACCTACAGCGGACATTGCAATGGGTGCAGGACCCACAGGGGATGTTGCAATGGGTGCAGGACATGCAAGGGATATTGTGATGGGTGCAGGACCCACAGGGGATGTTGAAATGGGTGCAGGACCCACAGGGGACATTGTGATGTGCGTATAATCCACAGAGGACGTTTTGATGGGTGCAGGACCCACAGGAGACATTGCAATGGGTGCAGAACCCAAAGGGGAAGTTGCAATGGGTGCAGAACCCTCAGGGGACATCACAATGGGTGCAGGACCCTCAGGGGACATCACAATAGGTGCAGGACCCTCAGGGGATGTTGCAATGGGTGCAGGACCCACAGGGGTCGTTGCAACAGGTGCAGAACCCACAGAAGACATTGCAATGGGTGCAGGACCAGCAGCCATCCCTGCTAATATCATTTACTGTTTCTTCACTATTGCAAATACTGTTCACAAACCGATCCCCCAGCTGCCCCCCAGCCTCCTTCCAGGTTTCCACTCTTCTCCCCACTGCTGTGACCCCCCCAGGACTCCAGGAAACTTCTGGAAACTATGCACTCAGCACATTTTGCCCAGCCTCGTTTGCTGCTGGAGGGGGTGTGGGGACAACAGTATTTTTTTCTGACATGAGTTGCAGAAATGCCTTCTGGGAATTCCTGGGAACTGCAAGCGCACCCCCCACCCCCTCACCCCTCCGTGTCTCCTGGCCAAATCCTTATCTAGGGGTCAAAAAACATCGGGCAGAGCCAAAGGTCTCCATGGCCCCAAAATCTGACCCTCCGGAGACTGCAGCCGCCTGAGCGTGGATCCACGCTGGGTTTTTTTTACACGGTGGAGGGGGGCCAAGAGGGCTACATGTTAAAAGAAGGGGGAGGATGTGACATAAACTCATTTTCTTCATGCCTGAGCTCGTGGCGGTGCCTCCTCGCCTCACCTTTTCCTGGGGAAATTGGGACGCAGGGAGGTACCAAGGTAAAAGATTTTATTTCCATTGCCAGCGTCCCTCGCTCCCTTAGGGATATTGCTTGCACTGCATGGCTTTGAGACATTGCTCTCACTGCGCGTGGATATCACTTGCACTGCATGGCTTTGAGCCATCACTCTCACTGTGCGTGGATATTGCTTGCACTGCGTGGCTTTGAACCATTGCTCTCACTGCACGTGGATATTGCTTGCACCGCGCGGCTTTGAGCCATTGCTCACCCTGTGCGTGGATATTGCTTGCACTGTGTGGCTTTGAGCTGTCAGTCTCAATGTGCATGGATATTGCTTGCACTGTGTGGCTTTGAGACATTGCTCTCACTGCGCGTGGATATTGCTTGCATCGCATGGCTTTGAGCCATTGCTTTCACTGCCTATGGATATTGCTTGCACTGCGCGGCTTTGAGAGATTGCTCTCACTGCGTGTAGATATTGCTTGCATCGCGTGGCTTTGAGCCATTGCTCTCACTGTGCGTGGATATTGCTTGCACTACGTGGCTTTGAGCCATTGCTCTCACTGTGCGTGGATATTGCTTGCACTGCGCGGCTTTGAGCCGTTGCTCTCACTGCACGTGGATATTGCTTGCACTGCGTGGCTTTGAGACATTGCTCTCACTGTGTCTGGCTTATGAATCACACCAAACCAAAGCGCCACCCCCCCCCCCCCCCCGACTCGGTGCTGCTACGGCTCAGAAGTTGATTGTGCAAAACCCACAAAATTTTGCACCATTCTGCCAAAATGCCAAGTTTGGTGAGTAGGGGCTCCTCACATCCATGTCACACATCCTCTGTCCTGCCCCAGTTTCTCTTTTTCCAGCCAGGAAAACACCTGGGGGGGGTTTTAGTTTTTCACCCCCTCCCCCACTGATTATGCCCAACTTGGCTGCAGGGGGCAATTCCGGGGGGCAAGACCCCCGGTGGGGGCAATGTGGGGCGAGTAAAGGGTTAAAATACCCTCGGGGAATAGGGCTGTCCTCAGCTCCCATAAAAAAAGATACTTTCCCAGCCATGCAGTTTAAAAATTTGTCAAAAATGAATTTCAAATTAATTTCAAACTTGGTCCAAGTGAATTTCAAATTCATTTCAAAAATGGTCCAAATGGATTTCAAATTCATTTCAAAACTGGTCAACACGAATTTCAATTTCATTTCAAAATCGGTCAACATGAATTTCCATTTAATTTCAAAATCGATCAAAATGAATTTGAAATTCATTTCAAAATTGATCCAAATTAATTTCAAATTCATTTCAAAATTGGTCCAAATGGATTTCAAATTCATTTCAAAAATGGTCAAAGTAATCCATCCCCACCACGCCGTGGGGCAAAAAACGCCGTGAAAAGAGGACGGTTTGGATTTTAATGAGAAACCCTCCCCTTCCAGAGCACTTTTGGGCTGCTTCATCAGTTTCTCATTAGTTATTTTTGAAATTTTTTCCACATTTTTTGCAATTTTGCAGGAGCTGGGATGAAGCCTTCCTTCACTTTCCTGCTCCTGCTGTCAGGTAGGTAAAAAAAAAAAAAAGATGGACTTTCCTCCTGAGGTTGCTGCTAGATGAAGAAGTCATGGGTGGTGGGTGCTCCTGGGTTAATTCCCCCCTCCCCCATCTCTTTTCCAGGAGCCGTGATGACCGTCCAACCGAAGGAAGACAAAGGTGGATATTCACCTTGCAGGTTCTTGCCCTAAAATATGAGATTTCCACCCAAAATGGGGTTGTTTCTGCTCTGCTTTGGGAGGCAGGAAGGGAGCGAAGCTTCCTCCCAGCTACGCTGAAACCAGATGCTTGATTTTCATGCCGTTTGTCCCCAAATCCGCGTGTACCCCCTGCAATTCCCACCGGGCAATTCCCTTCGGCCCCAGGTCCACCCCCCCACCCGTCAGACATCCCATTTTTAGGTCACATGGAGCACAGGCTCCATTTCGAGTCAGGAATCCCAAAGCTGGTGGGTTTCACCCCAAAATGCAATGAGGCTGGGAGGGTTTGGTGGTGGTGGGGGGGTGGGGGGGTCCCCTGATACCTCAGCTTCTGCCTTCCGTCAGCATTCCTGCTCTACCCCTATGGTCCGGGTGAGAATGACCAGAAGAACCCCAAACTTGACGATGGGACATCGGAGAAGGTCTCCCTCACCGTGCCCTTCACCTTCTACGGCAAAGAGTACCAAAGACTTTACGTACGTGAGCCAAAATTCCACTTTCTGGTGCATCAAAGCACCAAAGGTGCATCCTCATAGGGTTGGTGGGTCTGGGGAGGAGCCCTACACCCTCCTGGATCAGTGGAGGAGAGGTCCACTGCCAAGTTGAGGTCACCGCCCTCATTTTGATAGAGCTGTAGATGCAGTAGTGACCTAAACAGCTCCAAGATGGTCGTAGAAGGCAGTGGTGAGACCACATCTGGATCCTGTGTCCATCTCCAGGTTACCCACAACTAAGTCAAGGCGTTGACCTAGTGGCAGAGGTTGCTGCCGTGTTGCGGTTGACTTGATGTCTTCTGCAGGTGAACAACAATGGAGTCATCTCCTTTGACTCCAAAGTCAAGCAATACACTCCCGACCCCTTCCCCCTGGCCGACGGGCGTCCCTTCGTGACCCCATACTGGGCGGATGTCGACAACGTGAAGGGAGGAGATATCTACTACAGAGAGAGCACCGACCCAGCACTGCTGGCACGTGCCACCAAGGACATCAACCAATACTTCCCCAAGATCCCCTACACCGCCACGTGGGTTTTTGTGGCCACCTGGGACCACGTGGCCTACTACGGCTCTACCAGCAATAAGGTAAGGTCCACACTCATGGCTTGAAGGCCACACGCCTCCAGATTCCTTTATACCACCCTGACTTGGCATGGAGGTGAGCCACAGGCAGACGCGTTCCAGAGAGCGGAGCGAAATCATGGCCTCAAATCTGTCATCGAGCAGATGACTGAGGATTGAGGCCCACCAAAACCAGAGCCCCACTGCGGGTGCGCCATTTGCGAGCCTTCGCAACCCCTTCATTCGTTTGCGTGACCCGTGTGTGGGCCTTCCAACCCATGCACTGGCCTTCCAACCCACGCACTGGCCTTCCAACCCACTCATCGGCTCTCATGACCCACTTGTCCTTATGACCCATTTCTGGGACCTGCAACCCTTGTGTTGGCCTTGAATTCCATTCATTGGTCTTCACAACCCACTCACTGACCTTGGCAACTGATGTGTTGGTCTCACAACCCATTTCTTGGCCTTACAATCTCTTTGATGGCCTTTGCAACCTCTTCCTTGGCCATCACCTTCCATTCCTGGCCTTCACAACCCATTCGTTGGCCTTCACAACCCATTCGTCGGCCTTCATGACCCATCCATTGGTCTTTGGCACCCATTCCATTGCCTTCGTGACATCTGAGGTGAGCACATGTCCTCCAGCCCCTCGATCCTACCTGCCAGCCATGGATGGACATGCGAAACCCCGTGGACTTCCTTGACTATCGCTAGGTGCCACCACGCAGATCTGGCAACTCCCCAGTCAATTGAAATTGGGGTTTATTTTAAATAATGAAATAAATCTATAAATTTAAGTAAATTATTTAAAAGAAAGGGTTTTCTCTGTGTTTGAAAGCCAGCTTTTCTACTAGGCTGCTCCTCTGCCCACCCCAAGCAGAGAAAAAGGCTGTGGCAGAACACCAAAAGTACTCATCTGAAGGTAGACACCCAAAAACCAACCCAGATGGAACACACCTCACCGTGACAGCTTCCTTGCACAGCTCTGGGCGAGCAGTCTACACCCGCCTGTAGCTTCAGGGCTCAATCCCATCCATCCCTGCTCATCCCACCACTGGTGGTGTCAACTCCTCCTTCCTCTTTGCAGGGAAACACCTTCCAAGCTGTCTTGACCACCAACACCAAGGTGTCCTTCATCATCCTCAACTACTGGGATATCCAATGGACTACAGGGTCGGCAAGCGACGGTGACCCTGAAACAGGTCTTGGAGGCACTCCAGCCCACGTACGTGAGGCTGAAGGAAAAGCAGAGGGAAATGGGATGGGGAGGGGGGAGGAACGTGGGAGGGTTTTGACCAGTCATGGTTTTTGGTGACAAAAGCAGGTTAGGTGAAGGTAGGACTTTGGCCTACAATGTTTTTTGGGGAAAACAACAGTGAAGGTGGGACTTTGACACAACATTTTTTTTGGTAGAAGACAATGCCAAAGACAGGTTGGCCCATAACATTTTGGGGGGACAACACCAGGTTCATCCAAGGCTGGAAGGTGGCCCATGCCATTTTGGGGGGGAGAGCAATGCCAGCGGTAGGATGGTGGCTCACAACATTTTGAGGGGAAAACAAAAGGTTCACTCACGGTAGGAGGCCACCTTCTGGGGTCAATGATGATGAGGGTTGGAGGTCAGCCCACAACATTTTGGAGGGGGAAAGCACTGCGCTTGCTCATGGTAGAAGGCGGTCCCACGTCGTCTTCTGGGGACAAAGATGACAAAGGTCAGAGGTTAGCCCATAACATTTGGGGGGGGACACCACCAGCTTCCCCGAAGACTGAAGGATGGCCCATCGTGTTTTTTGAGGACACCACCACCACCGGTAGGAGGCTGTCCCATGCTGTCAACCCCTTGGGTGGGGTCTGAGCCCTCCATTTTGGACCTTTCGCCAGGCTGGCTTCAACAGTGGAGATGAAACCAACTACTACAACATCCCTGGCTCCCAGACCGAAGCCATCATCAACATCACCATGACCTCCAATGTCAACGTGCCAGGGCGTTGGGTCTTCCAGGTGGATGACTTTAAGGTGACAGGAGTCCCCACAGAGGCACCCAAGGCTGCCAGCAGCAACAGCTGCTGGTTGTAAGTTGAAGGTTATTTTTGGGGAGAGAACCAAGAAAAAAGGGAAATTTGAGAATTGCTTGGGAAACTGTTTCCTCCTCTTAGGTTCTTCTCACAGATAAATCAAGGTGCCTGGGGCAGAGGGACCATCCCCATTGTCCCCATCATCCCCATTGTCCCCACTGTTATCTCCTGTGTTGCACGCGGAGGGCAAGGCCGCACGGCAGGACGCGTCAACCTCTACCAGAGCAATAAAATGGCAGCCGAGACACTGCAACTCCCGTGTCTTCTTCATTTCTCGCAGGTGTCCGCGGACGTTCAGCAGGTTTTGGACTCGATGTGAAAAAATTCAAAAAATTCAGCATTTTTTTTGCCTCTTGGTGCATTAATTTAGGTTTGGGGTTTTTTGGGTGTATTTTTTTTTCACTCTAGGTGCATGAATTCACAAATTTTTGCCCTCTGCATACACAATTTTCTGGGGGTTTTTGTGTCCATATACACAAATTGGTGATTTATCGCCCTCTCTCTGCACAAATTCATTATTTTTTTTGTTTGTCTGTAGGCATGAATTTGAATTTGTCACATTCTATATGCAAATATTTGAAATATTTTTTCCATTTGCATGAATTTATGAGTTTTCACCCTCTGTGGGGACAAATTCCTGATTTGTTTGCACCTCACACATCAATTTATAAATTTTGCCCTCTGTGTTTAAAAATTCATCTCTTTTTTTGCCCTCTACAAGCACAGATTTATGCTTTTTTGCACTCTACGTGCAGGAATGATTATTATTTTTTTTGCCAGTGTGCAGGATTTTTTTTGCGCTCAGCACATGTATTAACGATTTCTTGTAATCATGAATTTATAATTTCCCCCCCCCCTTTTTTTTTTAGAAAATGCCCCCCAAAATTATTTCCAAATGCTCAGGGCTCATTTTATGTCTTATAATCCTGGATTTTTCCCATTGATGGGCATTTTCCAACAGGAATATGAGGTCAGGATCGTGCCAAAATTCCACGTGACCAATTTTGGGGGAAAAGAATTAAATTTTAGGGGAAAAGGAATCACCTCAAAACCCCCATGAAGTGGGAATTTTCCTCCCTGAAGACAAAGTGGTTTTGCACATGGGAACCAGCACGGACACACAAGGTGTGCACAACACCTGAGACGCATGGGAGTGTCGCACACGCTGCCCATGACACGCTCGGCATGCATGTGCTGCCCAACCTGTGTGCACGTGACACGCGGAATGCACCGTGGTGTGCAATGTGCTGGTGTGCACACGCGTGCAATGCAGGTGTGCAAGGCAATGCTTAACACCGCTGTGCACACGCGTGCAACGTAGGCGTGCAAGGCAATGCTCAACACCGCTGTGTACACGTGTGCAATGCAGGTGTGCAAGGCAATGCTCAACGCTGCTGTGCTTACGCGTGCAACGCAGGTGTGCAAGGCAATGCTTAACACCACAGTGCACACACGTGCAATGCAGGCGTGCAAGGCAATGCTCAACACCACTGTGCACATGTGTGCAATGCAGGCGTGCACCCACCGCCCCAGCAACACCCCCGCCCCCCCCAAGCTGTGCATGCAACACGCACTACCGCGCACAAACACACAACACACATGACGCCATGCAATGTCCCTTCCCCCCCGCCCCCCCCCCCCCCCCCAGTTTAGCCCTATTCATCATCCCCCCAAAGGGATTTTTTTGGAAAACCCCCTCCCTCCTCCTCCCCCTACCTTTTTCTTTTTTTCTTTTTTTTTTCCTTATTTTGACCCATTAACACACCCTATTTCTGCATACACACATACACACACACACCCATCTCACACCCCTCGCCCCTGCCCGTCATTTTGGGGCAATTTCCTCCCCACCAGCAATAAAAAAAAAAAAAAAAAATCCCAATTTAGTCATTCAGATTTTTTTTTTTTTGCCATTTGCATCAACTCCTGGCGTGGCTTTCATAAAAACAATGTTTTTCTCCCTGTTTTCACCCTTTTTTCTCGCCAAAAATGATGTCAAAGCACTGGGTGGGTCGGTCCCCTGGGATCGTCTGTATTTGTCATTTTTTCTCCCACTTTTTTTTTTTTTTACCCCTGAAAAATATAATAAAGGGAGGAGCGGGAGCTGGCTGCCCTGGGGTCGCTCTCGCTGTTTGCATCAAGGATCTGAGGACAAAACGGAGCTTTTTGGGATTGGATAAAAAACAGAGGCAGGTGAGGTTAAATTCATACATATACATTTTTTATTATTATTTTTATTAATTTTTTTTTAGCAAAGAGCCCAGAATGGGAAAGCACATCTGGAAATTCCTCATCCATCCCCCCCAGCCCTGGGTTTGTTCTCGGTAGTGGAATAATTTTTCTGTTTCTGAGGGGATTTTGGGGAGGGGGGAAAAGGGACCAAAGGGGTGGAAAAGGAAAAAAAAATGGGAAAAGGAAAAAAATGAGGGAAAGGAAAAAGGGGAAAAGGAGAAAAAAAAGGGGATTTGGGGGGGGGGGAAGGGAAAAAAGGGGAAATTGGGGCAAAATAAACAAGGGAAATGGGGGGAAAGAAAGAAAAAGGAAGAAAAAAGGAAAAAAGGAAAAGGGAAAAAAGGGGTGGGGAAGGAAAAAAGTGAAAAAAGGGGGAAAAAAAGAGGAGGGGAAATGGAATAAAGCAAATATGCTCAGAGGAGAGTTTGAATTTTGTAAAATTTTGGAGGGACTCAAATCTGGGTCTGTTTCCATGAGGATGTGAAGTGCTGGGGGGTGGGGTGGGGGCTTGAATGTGGCGGAGGGCACGTGTAAATGCCCCCCAAAATAATAAAAAAGCAGATTTTGGGGTCAGGTGCATGTGCAAGTGCAAGAAAATGTAGATTTTTTGGGGACAGGCGTGAGTGCAATAAAATAGTGGCTTTGGGGATGAGTATGAGTGAAAAAAGACCCTACAAACCGGATTTTTTGGAAGTGTGAGTGTTTTGGGGGCAAACGCAATAAAAACATGTTTTGTGGATGAGTGCAGGGGGTTTTACCTTTTTTTTACGGATTTTGGAGGATGCGTATGAGTCCCAGTGCAACCACATGTCAAATTTTGGGCCAAGTGCAAGTGCGATAAACCTCGGAATTTTGGGCCCCAGGCAAAACCGAGTGGATTTTTTAAAAAAAAATCAGAGAAATAATTTTTTTCTTACCTTCTGCAGCTAAAGCACCATGGGCATTGGCCCAGGCTGGGGAAAAACTGCTGCTCTGCTGTGGGTCTGGACCGTCATGTTATGGGGTGAGTTCAACCAGGGTGGAGAAATGTATCAAAACCTGTAAAATTCACCACCCCAAAAAAGGTGAATCAACTAAAAATGAGATTTTTCCAGCCCTAAAGGCCACATGTTGCACCCTGGTCCCACGCAATGATTGAGAGGAGACAAAATTCCTACCCCCACTGTGACACATAGAGGAGAAACCAAGAGGCAAAGCCCCCACCCAAGCCATGTTTTGGGGGGGACTGGTGGAAAATCAGGCAATTTGCCCCCAGGTTGCAACCCAGCACCAGCCACAGTCCTTCAGCATCATCTCAGAACATGGCTGTCCACATTTCCACCTCCATGGCCTTTTGGAGGTGAAAGGCATTTCAAAACCCAAATTTCCCCCTTTTGAATTTCTCCATCTGGCATGAAACCTACCCAAAACGTCCATCTTTTGCCCCAGAATTCATTGCTATTTCTTCAAATGTATAGTTCTCTCCATCGATGTTCCTTCAGGACAATGCCACGTCTGTTCATGTTGGCGGACCTTCCTGCTCCAATTTGATAAACTCTCAGATCAAAAGTCCATCAAATCAATTGTCCATCAAATCAACGTGAATTCAAATTGTTGTTCCTCCAAAATAATATCCCATCAAATCCACGTGAATTCAAATTATTCCTCCAAAATAACGTCCCATCAAATCAATAAGCCACCAAATGGCTGTTCCTTATCCACCCAGATTAAACCAGTTGCCACCTCAAGCCCAACTTGAGTCTCGGTCCCCAACTAGGGTTGCTACATCTGACCTTACGGATGATGAGGGCACTGGTGGCAAGTTCTCCTCCTCCTCCTCTGGCTTTTCCAGGTGTTTTTTGCTTGCTCAGCTTCGCTGCGCCAGCTCCGCATCACCTGGGGGAAGAGTTCGTGGTGGCCTTCATGCAAAATGGTTTGCAGCAGACGCTCAACAGCGACTTCAAGCTGCTCATCACAGGTTATTCGCCCTTCACGTCCATCACCATCTCCATGAAGAAGCCCGGCTTGAGGATGACAGTGCA
The DNA here is from genome assembly GCF_023638135.1 of Falco biarmicus. Taxonomy (NCBI): domain Eukaryota; kingdom Metazoa; phylum Chordata; class Aves; order Falconiformes; family Falconidae; genus Falco; species Falco biarmicus. The sequence goes on from NC_079290.1 coordinate 104,086,749, forward strand.
GGCGACCATGGGCCAAACCATTGCAGTGAAGATCCCACCCCAAGCCGAGATGGTGGGGAGCAAAATCTTTGACAACACTGTGGTGGTGAGGGCCAACAACGCCATCTCCTTGGTGATGGTCAACGAGAAACCTACTTCGGTTGACTCAACCGTCGTATACCCTGTGCACAGCTGGGGTACGAAGTACCATGTTGTGACACCCAATGTAGGCACTGACCGCTATGGTGAGTTCGTGGTGGCCGCCTGGGATGAGCCCACCACAGCTGACGTGCATCTCAAAGCCACAGTGACCTACCAAGGCCAGTCTTACCCCCGGGGCTCGGTGCTCCCCATCACACTGGAGCCTTTCCAAGCAGCCCAGCTCCAAAGCTCATCTGATATGTCTGGCACACAGATCGTGGCGCAGAAACCTGTGGCTGTTTTCACCGGTCACACTTGCTTGGCCAGGTTCACGCACTGCGACCATTTGGTGGAGCAGCTCCGGCCCGTTTCCAGCTGGGGCACCACCTTCATCGTGCCGCCGTTGCCTTTCGAGACTCAGTCTGATATCATCTATGTTACCACTTCCCAGCCAACACGTGTGGAGTCTCAACATGGGGTGACCAAGACAGTTCGGGAGCTACGGCCCAGCCGGTCAACGCTTTACGGACTCCAAGCCTTCAATACCTTGTACCTCTCTGCCAACGCTGGCATCCAGGTCATTTTTTTTGCCGACGGAGGTCATAAAGACACCATCTCCTATGACCCATTCTTCATGACCATCCCAGATGTCTCCAGTTACTGTAACTCCTACAACATCTTCACCCTGGACGGTTATGATAATTACGCCCTGCTGATAGCCAAGACCTCGGAGACATCTGGAATAATGCTCAACAAAACGCCATTGAGAAACGTCGCGTGGAAGCCCGTCCCGGGCACTGATTACTCCTGGGCCGGGCACAGTTTGGGCAACCAATTTGCCATCCATACAGTGGAGCACGAGATGTCCCCTTTTGGGCTGCTCAGCGTGGGGGTCCGGGAGCAAAAAGCCTATGGGTCGGCAGCCGTTTGCGACAGTGGTGAGCACCCCTTGGCCACCTCCACCCACCTTCAACCCTTTTTTGCCTCCCATGGCCACCTCCACCTACCTTCACCCCCTTTTTGCTTCACATGGCTACCTCCAACCCACCTCCACCCCCTTTTTGCTTCCCACGGCCATCTCCAACCCACCTTCACTCCCTTTTTTGCTTCCCATGGCCATCTCCAACCCACCTTCACCCCCTTTTTGCTTCCCTCCTGCCCTTGCAGTTGTGAGGCAAGGCAAACCCACGTGTTTTTGTGGGTCAACATTTAGTCTTCCACCTGTAACATCTTCTTTCCACCCCCACAGCTGATCAATGCCGAGCTCTCATCGAGAAAAGTATCTAAAATTAGCCAATTTGAGCTAAAAACTCATCTTTTCTCTCGTAGCACAAGGATAGGCACGTCGAAAAGGGCGTAATTAATCCCACACGGCTTTGGCCCATTTTAGGAGAGGACACTTCTGCTATAAACGTCTCATCTATAAATAACCTAAAAGTAAATCATCTACAACTAAAAAAAAAAAAAAATCAGTGCAGGGGAGCCTCAAGCCATCAACCCAGATGATCTAAGGTGGCTAAATCCACCCGGGATTAGGCCCTGCTTCAGGGTAGCGGAGATCTGGAGGTGCTGGTTTGGTTGGTGGTCTATGGTGATGCTTCCACCCTTCCCAAGGCCACTTCTGGTGCACAATTGGCCTCCCCAAGGCCAAATAACCATGTACCATGTCTTCCAGATCCCTGCCGGCTGGTGAAATGCCGCGCAAAGGAGACGTGCAAGATGGAGAAAGGGGAGGCTGTGTGCGCACACGACTACATGGGAACCTGCATGGGGTCGCAGTCCCTGCAGTACCACACCTTTGACGGGATGACCGTGGACATCCAGGGCGGCTGTGCTTACACCCTTGCCAAATATTGCGGCAACGATCCCACCCTGGTGCCTTTCATTGTGGAGGAGGAGAAGAAGGGTGAAGGCAATTCCAAGGAGTGGTTGACCAATGTCTACGTGTACGCCTACAACATCTCCATCCACAAAGGAGAAGGAGGTAAAATCCAGGTGGGTTTTTTCCAGACCGTGACACCACTTTTCTGGGCCAAGGTTTTTGTGCCAAGTGGAAGAGGATAAAATATTGTGGGCAGGTGAGGTTGAAATAAAAAAAAATAAATAAATGAGGGCGTGTGAGGTTGAAATGAAAAAAAAAAAAATGAGGACAACCACCCAAACCACAGAATGTTGGGAAATTTTGCGTGACAAATCCAGACACGGCAAAGGAGAGGGCGTTTCGTGCTTGATGAGGACTTGAGATGTCCTCAGAGGGATCACTAATTAAACCCTGCCAGCTTGCTGGTTAGCATCAAGAAAAAGGCAATTTTAAGGACGCCACTCTACCGTGGCATTGACTTTATCCACAGGGTCCACCAACCATGGAGACCTACCACAAAAAGGGAGTCGAGGTGAGACTTAAGTCCATTTTGCGAGGTCAGATGTGGTTTCTCCCAGCCTTACAGTTCATCAGTCTTAACAAAAATGAGATTTTATGCTCAGAATTTGACGGAGATGCTTCTCCCCCAACACGTTTGGGTTTTGATCTTTTCCCGCTAAAGCCTCTGAGGATCTACAGGACGTGGGGCAGAAATTCCTCATTCATGCTGATTAATTGCGTCTTCCTGAAAGAAATTTCTCTTTCTGATTGTATCTATGTGCTTTCACCTACTGGGTGAAGCAACCACCTACTGGGGTTTCATCCTTCTTCTTCTCCTTCCTTCCCCACCCCTGCCCTTCTCCTGCCCCACCCCATGCCCCCCCCCCCAAGGTCAACAACAAACTCACCAGCCTACCAGCCACCCTGGAAGCGGGAAAGATCCAGATCTCCCAAAACGAAGGTCGCACCATCCTGCAAACTGATTTTGGGCTGCAGGTGACCTACGATGAAGACTGGGCCATAATGGTGGCCGTGCCCAGCAGCTATTTCGGGGCCACCTGTGGCCTCTGCGGCAACTTCAACGAGGACGCAGAGGATGAGGTGACGCTTCCCGACAGCACTCCGGCTGCCAGCGTGGAGGAGTGGGCTGAAAGCTGGCGAGATCCCTCCTGCCAGGACAACTGTGGAGACCAGGAGATGTTGCAGGACAAAGAAGGCTGCGGTGAGCTCGGATGGGGGGTGGGGTGGCGTGGGGGCATCCCCAAGAATTTTGGGGGAGAAAGAAAGGGACCCATGTGGGGATCTGGCCACGGGTAGCTGAGTTTCTGCCCAGCCCACCAAGCCCATGCTTGTAGGCATCAACGTAACCAACACACTGCGTGTTGGGGAAGGGTTGCAGTACTGTTTTCGTGCCAAACCACCCCAAAATCCACCTCATCTGACCTCGGAGGTCCATAGCACACAGATTTATGTAGGGTTCCTCATGAGAACAATCCCACAGGGTGTCTCCTGGACTCTGAATCACTTGCAGGCATCAGCTTGGTGGGGTTTTGGGGCATCTCCAGTGTAGGAACCCAACATCCCTCTAAGGAAAGTGCTCAGCTCCTCCCTTGGGTTGGCCCTTTTTGAGATATTCTCCTCAAATATCATCCCCCCACAGCTCAGAGATGCCTCCCAAACAGCCACTTTGAAGTCTGTGGGACAGCGTGCCCTGCCACCTGCACCAACCCCAAAGCCCCCACCTCCTGCAGCAAGCCATGCGCTGCCAGCTGCCAGTGTGATGAGGGCTTTGTCCTCCACGGTGAAGCGTGTGTCCCAGCAGAGACCTGCCGTTGCTTCCACAACAGTCATTCCTACCAGGTCCATGAGGAGTTTTGGGAAGATGAGAGCTGCCAAAGCCGGTGCCGGTGTGAGGTGGGGGGCAAGGTGGCTTGCAGGAAGGCTGGGTGCAAAGCCCACCAGAAATGCATCATGGTCGATGGCGTCCCCAGCTGCCAGGCAAACAAGTACTTCACCTGCATCGGGACAGGCGACCCTCACTACACCACCTTCGACGGGTTGAGATATGACTTCCAAGGGACGTGCGTCTACCAGTTCGCAGCCCTCTGCACCCAGGACCCCCAGCTGACCCCCTTCACCATCAAGGTGGAGAACAACAACCGGGGCAGCAAAGCTGTGTCCTTCACCAAAACCGTCACCCTGGAGGTCTATGGGAATGTCATCAGCATGAGCCAGGAGCACCCACGCAAGGTCAAGGTAGGTGTCTGCCAAGGACCTCATGCAACCTGCACCTAAACTGCTTATTTGCTCTGTTTCCCCCCCCCAAAAAATCCCCCTTTTTCCTCACCCACCCCGCCACCCCCCCCGTACACCTCTGTGGAAGTATCGCTGTCTGCCTGCCATCTCCAGAGGGAGCCCTGAGCAGTTAGTTTGGATTTAAAGACTTTATTTTTAAATGTTTAAAGAAGTTCAAGGTGGGGAGAGGGGGAAAAAAAAAAAAAAGAAAGAAAAAAGGAGAAAAAAAAAAGAAAAAAGAAAAAATAAATAAAAAAAGAAAAAATAAAGAATGAAAAAAGAAAAAAGAAAAAGAAAAATAATTAAAAAAGAAAAAAGAAAAAATAAAAGAAAAAAGAAAAATAAATTAAAAAATAAAAAAAAGGAAAAAGAAAAGAAAAAAGAAAAAAAGAAAAAAAAAAAAGGAAAAAGGGAAAAAGCTTACAACTTGTTTATGGCATGCTGGCAAGCGCCCGTTTTCACTCTGGCAGGCTGAGCCAGCAAAATATATCTATGAGTAACAGTAAAAATACTTTCACACTCAAAAAGCATCAACTTGGCTTGACATCTCCAGCTTCTTTTTTTTCGCATCCATGCATTTGTATTTCTTCTCTCCCCGACAGCTGCAGGCTGACTCAATTAATTTGGGAAAAGTCCGATTTCCTGCCTTGCTTTCGCCAAAGTATTGCACAAAAGGACTGGCTCCCATTTTTTCTGGAATTTTTCTCTCTGAGCAGTTATATTTTCCCCTTGACACAGACCCCCCTGCCTGGAAATCCACCTCACACAAAAGGTTTGGGCAGAAACACCCCAAATCTCGAGCGATTTGCATGCGACCGCCAAAAAAAAAAAAAAGATAAAAAAAAGAAGCATTTTGCAATATCGCCCCCACCCCCCCAGTTTGCATTTGCCTGGAAAACCTTCCTGGCTTGTTCAAAAACACCCCAACCCCAAGTGATTCGCATTTTTTCTGGAAATTCCACCTCGCTGGGCAAAGTGTTTACCAAACCCAACTGATGGGAATTTGCCCAGAAATCCTCCCCCCATGCCAAAAAAAAAAATAAAAATGGGATGTAAACACCCAGATCTCGACGGGGTGGCGCTAGGCCTTGGTGGCCACCCGGTGCCACCACCAACCCTTGGTGCCACCACCCCCAGGTCAACGGTGCCTTCGTGGAGCTCCCGTTCAGCCAGAAGGGCCAGTTTGAGGTCTACCACAGTGGTGTCCACGGCTTCGTCCACACCATCTTTGGCCTACGGGTGAGCTTTGACTGGTACAGCTACGCCCGCGTCATCCTCCCTGATGCCTACGCCGGCGCCGTCTGCGGCCTCTGCGGCAATGCCAACGGCAACGCCGACGACGACTTCACCACCCGTGATGGCCAACGGGCTGCCGATGAAATCCAGTTGGCCAACAGCTGGAAGGTGGGAGAGGTCCCCGGTTGCTCCACTGGTTGCGTGGGGGATTGCCCCGTATGCAAAGAGGAGCAGAAGCTGCCCTACCGCAGTGACGGCTACTGTGGGGTGATCGCCAAAGCTGGGGGACCCTTCCGGGCTTGCCACCGCACCATCAACCCCGCACCCTTCCTGGAGGACTGTGCTTTTGACGCTTGCCACTACAAAGGCCACCGGGACACCTTGTGCAAAGCCATCGCCTCCTACGTGATGGAATGCCAGAGCCAGGGCATCACCGTGGAGCCGTGGAGGACGCCGTCCTTCTGCGGTGAGTGGGGCCAGAAGGGGGCTTTCCCCCCTCCGAGGCGTTGAGCACAACCAGCTGCTGGTAGCTTTGCTCAGTGCCAACGGGAACCCGCCGCCCACGCTTCCGACACCGGGTTTCTTCACCCCGTTGCCAACATCTCTTCATTCCTGCCCCTCCACTGCTCCAAGGGTTGAGGGGGCCCAATGAGTTGTTGAGTTCAATGAGTTGAGTTGCGAAGGGGGGAAATTCCCTCCAACACATTTCCCAATCCAACCTCAGCCATGCCGTCTGGCAACGGTGCAGAATAAATCCCCGTTGCTCCTCCAGATTCCTCCTTGACCAAGGAAGTGGGATCCAAAATCTGTCCCCATTGCTCTCCAGAGTGATACTGATGCTCAACCACTCAATCCTTGCTCGGATCGCAAAGATTTGCACCAATTTGCACCCTGGGCATTGGGTTGATGAAGGAATAGGATTTATCAGCCCCGTTTCCAACCATTCCTTCCAGAAAAATCCTTTTAGCCTCTCCTTCTACAGCCTGGAGGTCAAACCAGTTCAGATGCAAATATGGATGGGGGTCAATCTCCTCCAGCTTGTTTGCAAAGTAAAATTTGTTCCTCCTTCATGCAACTGAGCAAAATATATCCCAATCACCCTCTTATTTTTTATTAATGCAAGGGAAGGCAATGCAAAATAAATCCTGATCACCCTCCACATATTATTTTATTCATTCAAGGAAGGGGAACGCAAAATATTTATTTTTATAATAAAATAAATCCCAATTGCCCCCCAATTTTTTTATTAATGCAAGGGAGGGCAATGCCAAAAAAAGCCCCTTTGCCCTCCAGACGCTCCACCACCGAAGACTTGCTTGCATTTGCCCCCACCCCCCACCCCCAACCTTCAGCGCAACGATGGAAATACTCACCCTGGTGTTCCCAGCTGCAGATCTAAGCGGGGTTTGATTATTTTCTCCTCTGCTGCTCGCAGGTCCCTCCTGCCCCCGTCACTCGCACTACGAGCTCTGTGGGAGCAGCTGCCCAGCCACGTGTCGGGGTCCGGCCAGCCCGGGGGACTGCGCGTCGGTGCTGTGCATCGAAGGCTGCTTCTGCAACGAGGGCTTCATCCTCAGTGGCGATGAGTGCGTGCCGGCGGGCGAGTGTGGCTGCGAGCACCAGGGTCGCTACTACAAGAAGGGTGAGGTTTTCTACACCTCGTGCAGGGAGAGGTGCCGCTGCCAAGCCAAGGGGGTAGTGGAGTGCGAGGAGGTCTTCTGCAGCACCCACGAGGAGTGTCGAGTAGAGGACGGGGTGCTGGGGTGCTACCCGGCGGGCTATGGACGGCTGGTGGTCTCAGGGGACCCACACTACCTGACGTTCGATGGGCGAGCCTTTCACCTCCTGGGTTCCTGCACCTACGTCCTGGCGCGGCTCTGCAAGCCAGACCCGCGGCTGACGAACTTCTCAGTGCTGCTGAAGCATGACATGGGTGGCCGGGGCAACGTAGCCCTGATGAAGAAGGTGGTCATCTCCATCCACGGCCACACAGTCAGCATGGAGAGGGGCCGGAAGTGGGAGGTGATGGTAAGTTGAAAGAGCTCCCGTGCCAAAATCAGTGGTGCACATGTGCATGCAACCCCCCCGGTGCATGCATGCAGGCAAAACCCCCTGGTACACATGTGCATGCAAAACCCACCAGTGCATGCATGCATGCAAAATCCCTCGGTGCATGTGTGCATGCAAAATCCCTTGGCGCACAAGTGCATGCAAAACCCGCTGGTGCATGTGTACATGCAAAATCCCCTGGTACCATGTGCATGCAAAACCCCCTGGTGCATGCATGCATGCAAAACCTGCCAGTGCACACGTGCATGCAAAATCCCTCAGTGTACACATTCATGCAAAACCCATGCAAAACCCGCTGGTGCACATCTGCATGCAAAATCCCCTGGTGCACATGTGCATGCAACACACACACCCCGGTCCACACATGCATGCAAAATCCCCTGGTACATGTGTGCATGCAAAATCCCTTGGTGCACACATCCATGCAAAATCCATGCAAAATCCATGCAAAATCCCCTGGTGCACATGTGCATGCAACCCCCCCTGGTGCACGTGTGCATGAAAAACCCACCGGTGCATGCATGCATGCACACGCACACACACCCCGGTGCACACATACATGCAAAATCCCCCAGTGCACACGTGCATGCAAAATCCCTCAGTGCACACATGCATGCAAAATCCCGCGGTGCACACGTGCATGCAAAAACCCCCAGTGCACACGTGCATGCAAAATCCCTCGGTGCATGTGTGCATGCACCACCCCACCCCTGGTGTATACATGCACACAAAATCCCTCGGCACACGCATGCATGCAACCCCCCCTGGTGCACACATGCATGCAACACCCCCCCAGTGCACACGTGCATGCAGACCCCCCTGGTGGACGCGCACATGCAACCCCCCCCGGTGCACACGTGCATGCAACCCCTTGCCCCATACAGTCACCGCATGTGTGCACACGTATGCAGAGCCCCCCGGTGCATGTGAAAACCCCTCACTAGTGAGTCAGGGTGCCCCCAGCCCTCAGTGCACACGTCTGTGCAAGATCCTGATGCATGTGCACATGCAAATCCCCTCCCCCCCGCCACCATGCAGAAGCTGGGATGTCCCTGTCCCTCGGTGCACACACCTGTGCAGCATCCCCCTGGTGCATGTGTGTGTGCCGACATTGCCCCATCCCAGGTGGACGGGGAGCGCTACACGCTGCCACTGGTGACAGAGAAGAAGAAGCTACGGATCGTCCAAGAAGGGAACAACGTGGTCCTCCAGACGGCTGCCGGGCTGCGGCTCCTCTACAATGTGGCCACCTACCTCCTGGTCACCATCCCCGACGCCTACCGGGGCCGTGTGTGCGGGCTGGGTGGCAACTACAACGGGGACCCCGGTGATGATTTCCAGCTGCCTGGAGGGTCCTTGGTGCAAAGCACCGAGGAGTTCATCACCTCCTGGAAGGTGCCCATGGAGGATGGAGCGTGCACTGAGGGTTGCAACGGCAAGGACTGCGCCATGTGCGACGCCGCCGACACTGCTCCCTATAGCGTCAGTGACTCCTGCGGGCTCATCTGGGACCCGGCAGGACCTTTCGGACCGTGTCACCCACGGGTGAGCCCAGTGGAGTACTACAACCACTGCCTCCACGATGTCTGTGCTGCCAACGGTGCCAGTGACGTTCTATGCCACAGCCTCCAAGCCTACGCCACTGCTTGCCAAGCCGCCGCGGCCGAGATCAGCGGGTGGAGAACAACCACTTTTTGCCGTAAGCACTCGAGAACATCTTCATGGAGCCACTTCAACCCCTACTTCCCTCCAAAGCCACATTTACCCCCAGTAAACCCCTCCCATTTTTCAATGCATGCATCAAACTCACCTTCACCGTCCAGACCAAGATGACCTAAAACGACCTGTGTGCTATCAGGCAAGGTTGCCTTCTGCTGAACTCCCCCTAAAATCTATCAAATAACCCAGAAATTACTTTTAAACCTCCCCAAAAAGCTCATCTTGGGGCTTAAATAACCTACTTCCCAAAACACCATGGAACCACAAAATTCCAGCTTACTGTCTCCAAAACATCAATTATTTGGGTCAAACAAGTTCAAAACGGGCATCCCCCTTCCTTCCTCACATTGAGGGAACTGGTCACATCGAGGTGACTGGTGATGTGCTTCAACTTGGGTGCTAAAAGCAGGATTTGGTTGTTTTAACAGCTTCTGGGGCCAGCAGAGAGGCCCAAGACCATTGGATAGCCATGACAATGCCCTGTTGGGTCCAGGAACAACAGCAATGACATTTTTTTGGGGGGGAATAATGGTATATCTCTCCTTTTTTCCAGCTCTTTCCTGCCCACCCCACAGCCACTACGAGCTCTGCACCCGTACCTGTGACTTCACCTGCGCCAGCCTCTCCATGCCGGCCCCGTGCAGCTGGACGTGCTTCGAGGGCTGCCAGTGTGACGATGGGTACCTCTTCGATGGAGAAGCCTGCGTGTCCTTGGAGCAGTGTGGCTGCATGCACCAGGGGCGGTATTTCAAGGTGAGGTTGACCATCAAGGCTTGGCATTGGTGGTTTTGGTGGAATTTGTGGGGATTGTGGGGGTGGGTTGTCCCACCTGGCTGATGCAAGGGGTTTGGGGATTCAGTTCTTGATGGGGTAGGTTGTCCCATCTCATCAATGCAACTGGTTTGGGGGCTCCAATCTTCTATGAGGTGGCTTGTCCCATCTCATCAATGCAACTGGTTTGGGGGCTCCAATCTTCTATGAGGTGGCTTGTCCCATCTCATTGAGGCAACTGCTTTGGGGGCTCCAATCTTCCATGAGGTGGGTTGTCCCATCTCATCGATGCAACTGGTCTGGGGACTCCAATCTTCCATGAGGTGGGTTGTTCCACCTCATCGATGCAGTGATGCTGCATGCACCAGGGGTGGTATTTCAAGGTGAGGTTGACCATCAAGGCTTGGCATTGGTGGTTTTGGTGGAATCTGTGGGGATTGTGGGGGTGGGTTGTCCCACCTGGCTGATGCAAGGGGTTTGGGGATTCAGTTCTTGATGGGGTAGGTTGTCCCATCTCATCGATGCAACTGGTTTGGGGGCTCCAATCTGCCGTGAGGTGGGTTGTCCCACCTCATCGATGCAATGAATTTGGGGATTCCATCTTTGATGAGGCTGGTTGTCCCACTTAGTCAACGCAACTGGTGTGGGGGCTCAATGGGTGGGTCACCACTTCGTTTTTAGGACACACGTCCAAAATAACGTGATTAGTAACATCTGAAAATGCCTATTTTGCTCTGCCAGCCCCGGGGGACAAAGGACAATTAATTCGTTGAGTTGCACAAACTCCACCAAATCCATCTTCCAGTTTTTCTTTCTTTCTCTGGGACTTCTTCCCCCTCTGAAAGGTGGGAAATTCCCCCAAAATTTGGAGAACAGTGTCCATGGGGAATAACCTCCCAGCTTTTCCTTTCCAGGCGCGTGAGACCATCATCTCCAACAACTGCTCCACCAAATGCAGCTGCCACCCATCCCAAGGACTCATCTGCGAGGACATGTGGTGTCCCCCGGACGAGGTCTGCACCAGACGGGATGGGGCACAGTTGTGTGTCAAGCGGGAAGGTCGATGCCGGGTTTCTCCGGGGGCTTCCTTGACCACGTTTGATGGCACCAGGGGAGATCTCCTCACCAGCGGCACCTACAAAGTGGCCGCCCTTTGCAACGAGCAGTCCCCCAACTGGTTCAAGGTGGTGGTGGAGGTCAGCGAGTGCCGGGACGACAACATCCCGGCTGCCGTGGCCGTCTTCGTCTTCTTCCGCGAAGCTTTCATCACTGTGAACAACAACATGGAGGTGTGGGTAAGCCGGGGTAGGACATGGGCAACCCTTGGGGATGAGCAAGATGAATCGTTAAATGAAGACATGGCGTTTGGGTGGGATTTATCTCCTCTTCCTTTAGAAGGTGTGCAACCCCAGTGATGACTTTGGGCTGTACGATGTTTTTTATTTTTTTATTTTTTTTATGGAGCGTTCTGGAATTTTTTAACTTGTTTTCGATGTTCTACGTTGCTGCAGGTGAACGGACTTTTCACCCGACCTCCAGCTGCAGTGTCCAAAGCTGTTTCCTTGAGCGCGGTGGCGGGGAACATCACCATCTCCCACACCTCAGGAATGGACGTGCTCTTCAGCCCTGGAGGGGAGATGACAATCACCGTGGGGGCCACCTTGGTCAACCAGCTCTGCGCTCCCTGTGGCAACTTCAACGGCGACCCCAGCGATGACCTGAAGCTGCCCAACGGCCGGACTGTGAGGACCATCGCAGAGGTTGCGGATGCCTGGAAAGCCAGGGATTTTGCAGGATGGTGAGTGACCCCCAAAAGACACCCCACCCCCCCAAAAAAAACCCATGGGGTGATATATTTTTTTAAGCTTGGGCAAGCAAGAGGGTAGGGAACTACCTCCATGGGGCATCAATGGGTTGGGCCAGGCAACGTCCAGGAAGGACATCTCCATCTTCTTTGGTTTCATCCACAGCGACTGACACACAAACCCATGGAAATGACCCTGGTAAGTGACTCTTCTCCTCCTTCACTGTCACGTCTCATGCTACGAATGTTCCTGCAGCCCCATGGATGAGGTTTAGGCTGTTCCACCACCCCCTTAATTAATTAGCTGAATACCTGAGGCGGGGGGGGGGGGCGGTCCTGGTGCCTCAGCACGGACTGGCCTTAGAGAGACGTGTATGGAGAGCAGATACCCAATGCCTTCCTCAGCCCCCACGTCCCACAAATGGGCATCGACGGAAATCGTGACGTCGGGGAGGGTTTTGGGGGAGTCAAGCTGAGAAATGATGTTTCTGCCTGTCACGGGACATCTCCTGCCTCACCGTGCTGCTCGCGTTGGTGCCAGTGAGAGGCGGAAAGACCAAGTGCTGGGTGACTGTCGAATTCAGGCAGATTTCACCCAGGGTGGAACGGTCCCACTGGATTTCGGGGAATTTGGCCCAACATAGAACGTTCTGGATGGACCTAGGGCCTCCTGGTGGAAGGTGGGGCGGTTTGGATAAATAGAGGGGGATTGGGACAAAGACGAGGCAATTTTGGTAAAAGTAGGGTAATTTCACCAAATACAGGGCAATTTTGACAAATATAGGTGATTTTGACCAAGACAGGGCAATTTTGACAAAAACCAGGCAATTTTGCAAAGACAGGGACATTTTGCCAAATATAGGTCAATTTGATAAATAAGGGCAATTTTGACAAAAACAGGGCAATTTTGATAAATAAAGGGCAATTTCACCAAATATAGGGCCATTTCACCAAATACAGGGCAATTTCACCAAATACAGGACAGTTTCACCAAATACAGGGCAATTTTGCCAAATGTAGTGTGTTTTCACAAAATAATAGGGCAATTTTGACAACTATAGGGTAATCTTGACAAAGACAGGGAGGTTTTGCCAAATACAGGGCAATTTGGACAAATACAGGGTGATTTTGCCAAATATAGGGTAATTTTCCCAAATACAGGGCAATTTCACCAAATACAGGGCAGTTTCACCAAAGACAGGGCAATTTTGCCAAATACAGAGGGGTTTCACCAAATATAGGGCAATTTTGACAAATACAGGGCAATCTTGATAAATGAAAGGTAATTTTGACAAAGACAGGGACATTTTGCCAAATACAGTGTAGTTTCACCAAAGACAGGGCAATTTTGACAAATACAGGGTGGTTTTGCCAAAGAACAGGCAATTTTTACAAATACAGATTGGTTTCACCAAATATAGGGCAATTTTGACAAATATAGGGTAATCTTGACAAACACAGGGCAATTTTGCCAAAGACAGGGCAATTTCACCAAATATAGGGCAATTCCACCAAATACAGGGCCATTTCACTAAATACAGGGCAATTTCACAACATACAGGACGGTTTCACCAAAGACAGGGCAATTTTGCCAAATACAGTGTGGTTTCACAAAATATAGGGCAATTTTGACAAATATAGGGTAATCTTCACAAAGACAGGGAGGTTTTGCCAAATACAGGGCTATTTTGACAAATATAGGGTGGTTTTGCCAAATATAGGGTAATTTTCCCAAATACAGGGCAATTTTGCCAACTGAATATAAGCTGACCTCGCCAAATATTAAGTGACCTCGCCGAATATACGCTGATGTCACCAGATATAAGGTGACCTTGCCGAATATGAGGTGACCTCACCAAATATAAGGTGACCTCACCAAATATAAGGTGACCTCACCAAATACGAGGTGACCTTGCCAAACAGAATCTGGTTGAAGATGTAGCGATTTTTTACCCACGAACGAGCGACCTTGCCCAAGGTCAAGCCCTTTTGCCAAAAACGGAGCTTTTTTGCCCAATTTCACGCCCCTGGGGCAAACATCCAGCACCCCCAAAGCCACCACCCCCGGGGTCACCAAGGTCCCTCCCATGGCCACCACGCTGGCCTCACTGGCACGCCTCGCTTGGCACACTTGTGGGCCTGCCCTCACTGCACTGCCATCTCCACTGCCTTCCCCTGCGCCCCGCATGGCGCGGCCTGTCCTGCATGGCACCCCCACACCAGCCCAGCACCCCAACGCACCCCTGCAACCATTGTGCCTGCTCTGCCCCTCTTCTGCGGGTGACGGGGTGCTCCTGGGGGAGACGGCACTATAGAAATATATTTATATTTTTTATATATAATATATATTTTTTAATTGTTATTAAAATTAAAATTTAAATATTATATATAATTTGTATATATTATATAAAAATATACAATTTTTAAATATATTTTTAATTTTATTTATTTTTAACAAATACTTTTAATTTTTTTAAGATAATATTTTTTATTTTATAATAAAATAAAAATAAAACAATAAAAATAATTTTAAAATAAAATAAAATTAATTTAAAATTACTTATACTTTTAATAAAAACTAACAAATAATAAATTTAATTAAAATATTATAAATAAATTTAAAAAATATATTTTCTATATTTCTACATGTAATATATATAATACAAATTATATATAATATGTAAAAATAAAAATATAATTTCATGTATTTATATAAATTAATGAAATTTTATATTTTAATTTTTAATAAATAAATATATTTAGATTTTTAAAATTAAATATAATTAATATTAAATTTTATTTTATAATAAAATAAAAATAAAACAATAAAAAATAAAATTAAAAAATAAAATAAAATTATATTTTTAATAAATAAATAATAAACAATAAAATTTAATTAAAATATTTAAATAAATAAAAATATATTTTATATGTAATATATAAGTATAATTTTATATGTAAGTTATTTATATAAATTATTTATAAATATAATTTATATATTACTTATAAATCTATTTTATATATAATATATAAGTACATAATATATATAAATATAAAATAATGAAAACGGTTGCAACAAGGGGGTGTCGGGGGTGTTGGGTGCTGCAGCTCTTTGGTGACCTCCACCACGGGGAATGTGAAGGCAGCGCCGCCGTCCGTTGGGAATTTCTTTGCCCCCGACCCCCCGGGTGGCTCGACCCCCCTTGGAACCACCGTTGTGCTGAGCACTACGCACCTGGCGGGAAGGGGACGATGCAGCGCCGCGTGCCGGCGCCGTGCCGGCGCCGTGCCGGTGGGTGGGGCAGGGCTGCAGATGGGTTCCTCACCAGAAGGGGGCGCTGACGGCGCCGCGTTCCATCTCTTCCAGCCGCGCCGCCGACCTCGTGCGGATGGAGGTGGAGGCCCCTGTCTACCCTACGCGGTAGACGCCGACATCTACCACTCACGCTCCTTCCAGATACCCCCAGCAGAAATTTTTGACGCCTCTTAGAAGCCCCGACCAGGGTCGGGAGGGGTGGGGGGGTTGCTGGTGCCAAAGGAAAACCAGCAGGTCGCATGGCCTTAAATACCTTTAAAAAAAAAAATATTAAAAAACGCTGGATCTGGCCTCGAATCGGCGAGTAAAAATGTGGATTTTAAAGAGCTGATACAGTAGAGCCCAACGCTGAGATGATCCACCTGCACCCCAGTGGCCTGAAGGAGAAGGTGACAAGGTGGAGCCAAAACCAGCATAAAATGGAGATGAACAGACCGAAATCCCAGCTGTTTTCCCCCAAAACCGCGCTGTTCCCATCGGCTGTTTCCGGTATCATGCTGCCTGCCATTGGGTCCACCAATAAACACTTTTTATCGGACCGTTTTTATGGGTTTTTTATGGTGGGGTGGGGGTCTTTTGCTTTGTGAATTCTGGGGTGGGGGAAAAAAAAACCTAAAAAAAATATGGGAATTTGTCTTGACACCGTTGGTGGGGAAACATCCCAGCATTTCTCCTGTGGGGGAAATGGCTCCGTGTGGCCTCCCAGGGTGGGAATGTCCATGTCTTGCCCATGTGGAAATGACCCAATGCAAAAGCAATTAAAACACATGCAAAATCAATTATAAGAAATGCAAAAGCAATTATAAAAAATGCAAAGGCAATTAAAACACATGCAAAAGCAATTAAAACATGCAAAGGCAA
This sequence comes from Falco biarmicus, assembly GCF_023638135.1. Lineage (NCBI taxonomy): Eukaryota > Metazoa > Chordata > Aves > Falconiformes > Falconidae > Falco > Falco biarmicus. Next base: position 104,102,802 of record NC_079290.1, read on the forward strand.
AGGCAATTATAACAAATGCAAAAGCAATTAAAACACATGCAAAAGCAATTACAACACATGCAAAAGCAATTAACTACCTCCCATCTGACGCACCCACCCAACCTGTCTCCCACCGGGAAACGCCACATTTTTCCATGGGAAAACATGGGAAAAGCGTATTTCCCAGGGAAAAGCACCGCGGATTACTTCTAATTCATGTAATAATAATAATAGTAGTAGTAGTAGTAATAAAATAATAGAATGTTTCTAATTTTATTCCTATTTCACCCCAAGACTTTCCTGGAGGTGTCGCAAGCACAACCTCAGCACCGGCCTTGGCATCACGTGGGGACATAGCAACAGGCTGAGGGATGAAAAACAAATAAAGATTAACGACTGACGGGATAAAAATTAATTGCGTGCTTGATAAACAAGGCTCTAGGGGTGGTGGAAGCCGGGAACTTGCTCAAGGTGACGGGAGGCACACGTCCGCCTCCACGTGCACCCGCCATCCCTCTCCCTGGGAGGCTGGGGTTTTTTTTAATGTATTTTATACCCCGACATTAAAACCTTGCAAAAAGTAAAAAAAAAAAAAATATATCCCAAGAAAACAACTTTTTCCTGAAGGAATAACGGTGTTCATGCAATGGCACATGGGGAGAGCAGTTACAGCACATGCAAAAGGAATTAAATGCAAAAGCAGCTGTAACAAATGCAAAAGCAATTAAATGCAAAGGCAAGGGCCATTAACAAATGTAAAAACAATTAAAACAAATGCAAGCCCAATTAAAACACATGCAAAGACAATTATGACAAATGCAAAAGCAATTAAAATGCATGCAAAAGCAATTATAACAAATGCAATTATAACAAATACAAAAGCAATTAAGTGCAAAAGCAATTAAATACAAAAGCAAATAAAACACATGCAAAGACAATAAGAAATGCAAAAGCAATTAAAAACACATGCAAAGGCAATTATAACAAATGCAAAGGCAATTACAACAAATGCAAAGGCAATTATAACAAATGCAAAGGCAATTATAACAAATGAAAAAGCAATTATAACAAACGCATTTGTAACAAATGTAAAAGCAATGAAATGCAAAAGCAATTATAATACCAAAGCAATTATAACAAATGCAAAAGCAATTAAAACACATGCCAAAGCAATTAAAGCAAATCCCAAAGCAATTAAAGCAAATCCCAAGGCAACCAACAACAAATCTCAAGGCCCTTATCACAAAATCCCGAAACCTTGACATAAAATCCCACCGTTTTTATAAATTATCCCCAAAGTGGCCTAAGAAACCCCAAAGGATGTTGTGCAATGGCCAAAAAATTCACGGGGTGCCAAAAAGTGGGGGGTCGGGCACCACCAGGGGGAGGAATTGCATTTCCCCCCCCAAAAAAATTCCTAAATCCCTAAAAAAAATGCATGGCAGGAAAAAAAAATATTGCAATTTGATTAACCAAGGCGACAGGGCGGATTGTTGCAACGCTGCAGCTGGTGGGATGGAGGTGGGTGAGGGGTGGGTGCAACGCAGAGCAAGGCCCACTGCGCCGTGGAGCAAACCTGTTGTAACTGTGGAGAAAGGGCATTGCAAGATGCAACGGGGATGTTGCAAAGTGCAGCGGGGGCATTGCACATCGTAACAGGGGTGTTGCAAACTGCAACGGGGGCATTGCATGCTGCAACAGGGGTGTTGCATGCTGCAAGGGGGCATTGCAAATGGCAACAGGGGCATTACATGCTGCAACAGGGGCGTTACACGCTGCAACGGGGGCATTGGACATTGTTACGGGGGTGTTGCAAACTGCAACAGGGCATTGCACATTGTAACAGGGAGTGTTGCAAATGGCTATGGGGGCATTGCATGACGCAACGGGGTTATTGCAAACTGCAACAGGCCATTGCAAACTGCAACGGGGGCATTGCACATCGTAACGGGGGTGCTGCAAACGGCAACGGGGGCGTTGCACATTGTAACAGGGATGTTGTGAACAGCAACAGGGCATTGCAAACGGCAATGGGGGCATTGCACGCTGCAACGGGGGGGCATTGCACATCGTAATGGGAGTGTTGCAAACTGCAAGGGGGGCAGGGGGGTGACGACATGACACGACACAACACATTGCACACTGCAACAGGGGGCACTGCAAACCGCAAGGGAGGGGGGCATCGAAAACCACAACGGGGGAGGGGGGCATTGCACACTGCAATGGGAGGCACTGCACACCACAGCGGGGGGGTACTGCATGCTGCAAGGGGGGGGGGGGGCATTGCAAACTGCAATGGGGGGGGCATCGCGCGCTGCAACAGGGAGCATTGCATGCTGCAACAGGGGGGTATTGCAAACAGCAACGGGGGGGGGGGGGGCACTGCACACTGCAACGGTGAGGGGGGCATTGCAAACTGCAACGGGAGGGGGGGCATTACAAACCGCAACAGGGGGGCACTGCACATGGCAAGGGGGGGGTTGGGGGGGCGAGTGGGGGACACTGCAATCCACAGCGTCTCCCAAGGCCTCTCGCAACCGCAGCCACCCAAGCCTGTCAGCCCCGATGATGCAACACCCGGGGGAGGGGAGTGTGTGGGGGGTGTTGGGGGAGGGGGGGGGGCCAGATCCCTGTTTGCTTTGCATTTACCTCCTGAGGGAGCAGAAATATCAGGTGTCTCCCTCCCTCCCCCCCCCCCCCCCCCCCCCCCCGGTGGTGGCCACGTCTCAACTGTCCCGTGCGCGTGTCCTGTATATGTGTCCCCCTCCCCCACCCCCACCCCCAATAAAATACTCAAACAAAGGCGCGAGCAGGAAGTGAGGGCGCAAGAGCAACAGCAGCGGGAGGCCCGAATTTTCCAGAAATCCGAGAAGGGTTGGCGGAATGCCCGGTTTGCTTTTGCAATCCTGCTTGCCCCGCCCTCCCCGCCCCCACCCCCCGGCTCGCGTTGCAAGAAGAAACGGGGATGCTGCAGGAAAAGCAATGCCGGGGGGGTGTATTGTTGTTGTTGTTGTTTTTGGCATGGTTTTGCAAAAATCCCAGCGTTGCACGGGTGGTGCATGCATTTTTTTTTTTGGGGGGGGGGGGAGCTGCAACGAACAACCCCCCTTTTTTTGGCTCTGCAAAAAAAGCAAAGCGTTGCAAAAAGCAAAAAACCGTCCCCGGGGTTAATCTTGCCCCGACTTGTGCCGCCAATTTCCCTGAAAAGAAAGCAAATTCCTTTATTTTATTCGGTTTTTTTTCTTCTTAGCCCGACTCTGGGCTGGGTTTGTTGGTTTTTGTTTTTGTTTTTGTGGGGGTTTTTTTTGCATTTGTGGGAAATTCATCCGGAGAGGGGGAGGGAGGGGAGAGGGGGACCAGGCAAATGCAAATTGCACAATGCAATTTGATGCAAAACCAATAATGAGGTGAAATAATCCATCCAGTGAGAGGATGTAACTCGATGCAAATCCGGTAAAGAGAAATAATCCAGGCTGGGTGCAAAAGCAAACGGTGGGATGATTTAACCCCGTGCAAATGCAAAAAAAAAAAAAGAGAGAGAGAGAAAAATCATTGCACCCAATGCAAATGGCGCAATGATTTAACCTGGTACAAATAAAAAAAAAAAAAAGGAGAAATAATAAAACCCGATGCAAATGGTGCAATGATTAATATTGGTGCAAATGCAAAAACATATTGAGGAGAAATAATCCAGCCTGGGTGTGAATGCAAACAGTGCAATGATTAAACATGATGTAGATGCAAAAGGAGTGAAGAATAACCAGGCCCAAATGCAGAAGCAAACTGTGCAATGACTTAAACTGGTGCAAATGCAAAAAAAATCAGAGGAATTATTAAACTCGATGCAAAAGCAAAATATGCAAGGATTAATCTTGGTGCAAATACAAAAATGGGGAGAAAGAATCCAGCCTGGGTGTGAATGCAAGTGGTGCAATGATTTAACCTGGTACAAATGCAAATGCAAATGAAAAAAAAAAAAAGAAATTATTAAACCAAATGCAAATGGTGCAATGATTAATCTTGGGGCAAATGAAAAACGGGGAGAACTAATCGATCCTGGGTGCAAATGCAAATGGTGCAATGATTAAACATGATGCAGATGCAAAAGGAGGGAAGAATAACCAGGCCCAAGTGCAGAAGCAAACTGTGCAATGACTTAAACTGGTGCAAATGCAAAAAAATTCAGAGGAATTATTAAACACGATGCAAATGCAAAATATGCAAGGATTAATTTTGGTGCAAATGCAAAAATGGGGAGAAATGAGTCTGGGTGTGAATGCAAGTGGTGGAATGATTTAACCTGGTGCAAATGAAAATGCAAAAAAAAAAATTAAACCAAATGCAAATGGTGCAATGATTAATTCTGGTGCAAATGCAAAACTGGGGAGAAATAATCGAGTCTGAGTGCAAATGTAAGCAGTGCAATGATTAAAAATTACACAGAGGCAAAAGGAGGGAAGAATAACCAGACCCAAGAGCAAATGCAAAAAATGAAATTACTTAACCTGGTATAAATACAAAAATGGAGAGAAATAATCCAGCCTGGGTGCGAATGCAAACGGAGCAATGACTTAAACTGGTGCAAATGCAAAAAAAATCAGAGGAATTATTAAAATCGATGCAAATGCAAAATATGCAATGATTAATCTCGGTGCAAATGCAAAAATGGGGAGAAATAATTCAGCCTGGGTGCAAATGCAAATGGTGCAATGATTAAAAATGACTCAGATAACAAAAGGAGGGAAGAATAACCAGGCCCAAGAGCAAATGCAAAAAATGAAATTACTTAACCTGGTATAAATACAAAAATGGAGAGAAATAATCCAGCCTGGGTGCGAATGCAAACAGAGCAATGACTTAAACTGGTGCAAATGCAAAAAAATTCAGAGGAATTATTAAATTCGATGCAAATGCAAAATATGCAATGATTAATTTTGGTGCAAATGCAAAAATGGGGAGAAATAATTGAGTCTGGGTGTGAAGGCAGAAGGTGCAATGATTAATTTTGGTGCAAATGCAAAACTGGGGAGAAATAATCCAGCCTGGGTGCAAATGCAAACGGTGCAATGATTTAACCCAGTGCAAATGCAAAAATGGCGAGAGAGAATTGAGTCTGGGTGTGAATGCAAATGGTGCAATGAGTAATCCTGTTACAAATGCAAAACTGGGGGGAAATAATAGAGTCTGGGTGCAAATGCAAACAGTGAAATAATTAAAAATGATGCAGATGCAAAAGGAGGAAAGAATAACCAGGCCCAAGTGCAAATGCAAACAATGCAATGACTTCACCTGGTGCAAATGCAAAATTGGGGAGAAATAATCGAGTCTGGGTGCAAATGCAAATGGTGCAATGATTAATTTTGGTGCAAATGCAAAAATGGGGAGAAATAATTCAGCCTGGGTGCAAATGCAAACGGTGCAATGACTTAACCTGGTACAAATGCAAAAATGGGGAGAAATAATCGAGTCTGGGTGCAAATGCAAAGGGTGCATTGATTTAACCTGGTGCAAATGCAAAAATGGGGAGAAATAATCGAGTCTGGGTGCAAATGCAAAGGTGCAATGCTTAAAAGTGACGCAGATGCAGAAGGAGGGAAGAATAACCAGGCCCAAGTGCAGAAGCAAACGGTGCAATGACTTAAACGGGTGCAAATGCAAAAATGGGGAGAAATAATCGAGTCTGGGTGTGAATGCAAATGGTGCAATGACTTAACCTGGTACAAATGCAGAAATGGGGAGAAATAATCGAGTCTGGGTTTGAATGCAGAAGGTGCAATGATTAAAACTGTTGCAAATGCAAAACTGGGGAGAAATAATCCAGCCTGAGTGCAAATGCAAAAGGTGCAATGATTAATTTTGGTGCAAATGCAAAAATGGGGAGAAATAATCGAGTCTGGGTGCAAATGCAAATGGTGCAATGATTAATTTCCGTGCAAATGCAAGGCGGGGGGAGGAACGATGCACCCCAGTGCAAATGCAAATTGCCCGGGTTACCCGGGCTGACCTCTGCCCCATCACCTGGGGGTCCCAGTCCCCTCCCTCCCCCACCCCCCCACCCCCGACCGATCCCCTGGTGCCCTGGGCCTGGGGACAAGCGGCCCTGCTATGGTCAGTCGGTTTCCAGCCATGGGGGACGCTGGCCCCCTGCCAGCCCGTGATGAAATCCCCCGTCAGCGGCAGCACCCATGGGTGCTCCCAGCCCTCCCAGTTACCCACTGGGGCACCTGCCGCAGAGGAGCCGCAGGGTAATGCTCCCCTGGGGTGGAGGGGACCCCAAATTTGGGGGGGATGCACCCCCCTCTCTGGACAAGGGGGTGTCCAGGGGGAACCTGGGCATCTGGGCCCCCCCCCCGAACCTCCCCCCCCCGCCCCCGCCACCTTTTACAGCCATGATGGTGACATCCATGGAATTATTGGTGTGGGCTGCACTAGTCTTACTGGGAGGTAAGTGCTGGGAGGGGGGGGGGGGGGGGCTGGGTGCCCTGGGGGGGGTGCCTGGATATCGGGGTCCCTTGGGGGGGGGAGGGGGTTGGATGCCAAAGTCCTCTGGGGGGTTGGGGGGGGCTGGGGTTGTCCTGGGGTCACCTTAGGGGTGGGCTGATCCCGAGGCCCATTTTGGGGGGTGGGGGTGGGGTGGGGGGTGGGGATGGGGAGGGTCTTGGAGACCTGGGTCACCTGCACCCGTTGCTTCCACTCGTGTCGCTGCTGCCATCTGCTGCCCCGCCCCGGGCAGGCTCATGCGTGAGCATGTGTGCCCCCCCACCATTTTTGCACACTCACCCCCCTTTTTTGCACACACCCTCATTATTGCACTGTCCCTAATTTTTCCACCCCCCGTTTTGCACCCCTTCCTTTTAGCACCCCCATCCCCCCTTTGCACCCCCCCTTTTTGCACCCCTCTTTGCACCCCCCCCGTTGCACGCCCCCCTTTTTGCCCCCCCTTTTTTGCACACACACCCCTTTGCACCCCCCGCCTTTGCACCCCCCTTTTTTACCCCCATTTTTTTACCCCCATTTTTTTACCCCCCCTTATTTTACCCCACACTTTTTTGCACACACCCCCTTTGCACACACGCCCCTTTGCACCCCCCTTTTTGCACCCCCCTTTTTTGCACCCCCCCTTTTTTGCACCCCCCCGTTGCACCTCCCCCCTTTTGCCCCCCCTTTTTCCCCCCCCTTTTCCCCCCCCATTTTTGCACTCCCCGTTTTTGCACCCCTCCGTTTTTGCACCCCCCCTTTTGCTCCCCCTTTTGCCCCCCCCTTTTGCCCCCTCCCTTTTTGCACCCCCCTTTGCCCCCCCTTTTTGCACCCCCCCCTTTTTGCACCCCCCGTCCTTTTTGCACCCCCTTTTGCCCCCCGTTTTTGCATCCCACCCCTTTTGCCCCCCCTTTTGCACCCCCCCTTATGAAGCCCCCCCTTTTGCAGCCCCCCCTTTTTGCACCCCCGCTTTTTGCCCTCCTTTTTGCCCCCCCTCCCCACCCCCACTCCCTGATGACCCTCTCCTCCCTCACAGCCTCCGCCACCCTCCACCCCCACCCCCTCCGGACCCGACCGTGCTCCCCGTGCCCCCTCATCGCCAGCGCCCCCCACCTCTGCCACCCACCCACCCTGCTGCCCTGGCACCCCCCTGCCACCAAGCAGCTCCCCCCCCCTCGCTGGGGGCGCCGCTTTGTGGTGGCACCCTTGGGCACCGGGCGAAGCCGTGGGGGCATCGCGTACATCCTGGCGACGCGCAGCACGCGCCTGATGTGCAGTGGCAGCAGCGACAGCACCACATGGGTGACACTGCGCGCGGGCCAGGTGCTGCCCATCACCCTGCGGCCACTGCAGGTGATGGCCCTGGTGGCCACCTCGCCCGTGGCCATCTACTATGTCCACCGTGGCCCCCGACCCTTGGTGGCCGCCGTGGCGCCCTTGGGTGACTTCTGCAGCTCATACCACTTGCACACCCCACCGGGTGCCACCATCCTACTGGTGGCAACTGGTGGCGGTGCCGGCATGGTGGTGGACGGGCGACCCTTGGATGCTGGGGGGTGGCAGCGGGTGGGGGGAGGAGGGTTTTGGTGGCGGGAGGTGGCCTTGGAGGATGGAGGCGGTGGTGGCCATCATCTGCAGCGACTCGATGGGACCTTTGGGGTGCTGAGCTACGGCGGTGGGCACAGCGAGGCGGCCGGCGGGGTATGGGCGGTGTGCGAGTGCGGTGAGTGGCGGGCAGTCACGCTCCATGGGCACGGTGGTGGTGGTGCACCATTCTTGGGGTGCAGTGGGTGTGTAATGGTGGTGGTTGCACACTCCTCATGGTGCAATGGTGGTGGTTGCATGCTCCCCAGGTGCAGTGGTGGTGGTGCACACTCCACGGGTGCAATGGTGGTGGTACACACTCTACTGGTGCAATGGTGGTGGTACATGCTCCTTGGGGTGCAGTGGTGGTGGTTGCACGCTCCCCGGGTGCAATGATGGTGGTACATGCTCTCCGGGATGCAGTGGTGGTACAATGGTGGTGGTTGCATGCTCCTCATGGTGCAATGGTGGTGGTTGCATGCTCCCTGGGTGCAATGGTGGCGGTACATGCTCCTTGGGGTGCAGTGGTGACGGTTACACACTCCATGGGTGCAATGGTGGTGCAACAGTGGTCATTGCACACTCCCTGGGTGCAGTGGTGGTGGTGCACCATCCTTGCGGTGCAATGGTGGTGCGATGGTGGTGGTTGCACACTCCCTGGGTGCAACGGTGGTGGTGGACCATCCTTAGGGTGCAATGGTGGTGTGATGGTGGTGGTGCACACTCCTCACTGTGCAATGGTGGTGGTTGAACGCTCCCTGGGTGCAATAGTGGTACAGCGGTGGTGTTGCACGCCCCCGGGCTGCAGCCCCTCCGCAGGCCAGCCCCCCTTTCTCACTGCCACCTCCCCTTCCCCACAGCCACCCCCAACCCCTGCAGCGGTGTCCCCTGTGCCCCCGGCCAGCGCTGCCACCTCTCCCCGTGCCGCCCGCACTGCGAGGCTGCAGCTGAAGCAACCTGCCAGCTGGCCCCCGGTGCCCCCGCCTGCCGTGCCCGCACCTTCGCCGGCGCTACCGTCTCCCTGCCGGGACCTTGCCTCTACCTGCTGGCCAGGACCTGCCGCCCCAACACCTCCACGCCTGCCTTCAGCATGGAGGCCACCATGCTCGACGCCCGCGTCGCCTCCATCACTCTCAGGGTCCACAACGTCACCCTGGAGGCCCGACAGGGGGAGGAGGGGGTTGTCTGGGTGAGGGAGGCGGCCAGCAGGCAGGGGGGGAGGGGGGCAAGGGGCGCGCTGTCTTGCACACTGATGCTGGTTCTTGCACGCCAGTGCATGCTTGTGCACACTCATGCATGCTCTTGCACACTGACGCTGGCTCTTGCACACTGATGCATGCTCTTGCATGCTGGTGCGTGCTCTTGTGCACCAATGCTGGGTCTTGCACACCCTTGCACACCAGTGCATACTCTTGCATGCCGATGCTGGTTCTTGCACACCAATGCGTGCTCTTGCACACCAATGCCTGCTCTTGTGCACCGATGCATGCCCTTGCATGCTGATACTGGCTCTTGCACACCAGTGCACGCTCTTGCAAGCCAGTGCATGCTCGTGTGCACTGATGCATGCTCTTGTGCACCAATGCATGCCCTTGCACACTGATGCATGCTCTTGCATGCCAATGCATACTCTTGTACACTCATGCATGCTCTTGCACACCATGCATGATCCTGCACACCAATGCCTGCTCTTGTGCACCGATGCATGCTCTTGCACACTCATGCATGCTCTTGCATGCCAGTGCTGGTTCTTGCACACCAATGCATGCCCTTGCACACCGATGCATGCCCTTGCATGCCAATACTGGCTCTTGCATGCCAATGCCTGCTCTTGCATGCCGATACTGGCTCTTGCATGCCAATACTGGCTCTTGCACACCAATGCCTGCTCTTGTGCACCGATGCATGCTCGTGCACACTGATGCATGCTCTTGCACACTCATACATGCTCTTGCACACTCATACATGCTCTTGCACGCCAATGCTGGCTCTTGCACGTCAATACTGGCTCTTGCATGCTGATGCGTGCTCTTGCAGACTTATTCATGCTCTTGCGCACCAACACATGCTCTTGCACACTCATGCAGGGTTGTGCATGCTCACGTGGGCTCTTGCACGCTCACCCAGGCTCCCACATGCTATTCCTTGCCGTTGCACATGACATGCATTTGCACACCCGCGTTTTTTGCTGCCGCCAGCTGCACGCTCCCATGTCCTTGCACGCCCTTGCACGCCCTCAGCGGTGACACCAGCCCCCCTCCCTTCCAACCTCTGCTTTTCACCCCCCCCGCCCCCGGCAGGTGAACAACCGGAGCTTCCCACTGCCAGTGGCCTTGCACGGGGCACTGGTCCGGGCGTCGCGTCGCGGCAGCGGGGTGATGCTGGAGACCGACTTCACTCTGCGTGTCACCTACGATGGGCAAGGCGCCACGAATGTCACCATCCCCAGTGCCTTCGTCCAGAGCCTTTGTGGCATCTGCGGCGATGCCAGCGGTGACACCAGCTCCTTCGCCAGAACCGCGTCCATCTGCGGGCGCCTGGTCCAGGGGGACCTTTTGAGGATGTGCCAGGGGGTGGTGGATCCCTGGGGATTCCTGGAGGGGTGCGTGGGGGAGGGGTGCAGCGGTGGTGGCAGCACCTGTGAGGCCCTGGCAAGCTACGCGGATGCATGCGAGGAGCATGGCGTGCAAGTGCCTGGCTGGCGGAGGTCAGAGGGGTGTGGTGAGTGGGGAGGTGGGGAGGGTTGGGGGTTGCCAAACTCTGGGATTTGGGATGTGCTGGGAGTGGGGGTGTTGCAATGCCGGTTGCTACTGGGATTGGGGTTTGCAACGCCCAGGTTGTTACTGGGATTGGGATTTGCAATGCCCAGGTTGCTACTGGGATTGGGACTTGCTGTGGGATTGGGATTTGCAATGCCCAGGTTGCTACTGGGATTTGGGATTTGCAATGCAGAGGTTGCCCTGGGATTTGGGATTTGCTGTGGGATTGGGATTTGCAATGCCCAGGTTGCTACTGGGATTGGGATTTGCAATGCCCAGGTTACTACTGGGATTTGGGATTTGCTGTGGGATTGGGATTTGCTGTGGGATTGGGGTTTGCAATGCAGGAGTTTCCCTGGGATTGGGATTTGCAATGCCCAGGTTGCTACTGGGATTGGGATTTGCAATGCAGATGTTGCCCTGAGATTGGGATTTGTAATGCCTGGGTTTCCCTGGGATTGGGATTTGCTGTGGGATTGGGGTTTGCAATGCAGGAGTTTCCCTGGGATTGGGATTTGCAATGCCCAGGTTGCTACTGGGATTGGGATTTGCAATGCAGATGTTGCCCTGAGATTGGGATTTGTAATGCCTGGGTTTCCCTGGGATTGGGATTTGCTGTGGGATTGGGGTTTGCGTTGCAGGCGCTGCCCTGCAGACCACCACCACCACCTCGTGCCACGGGGTGGTGCTGGATTTCGCACCTTTAGGACCGGTGCCTCCCCCCTCCTTCCTGCAGCCCTGTCCTGCCCACCAAACAGCCGCTACAACCCCTGCGGTTGCCCCAGGACCTGCAGCCACCCCGACGGCCCTGAGAACTGCTCGACCACCTGCCAGGAGACCTGCGAGTGTGCCCAGGGCTTGGTGGTCCTCAACGGCATCTGCGTGGCTGCGGAGGTGGCTTGTGGTTGCCTCCACGCCGGCCACCGTTATGGCCCGGGTCAGCATTTTTGGGAGGATGAAAATTGCACCCGTAGGTGTAACTGTGACCCACAGGAGCAGCGGGTTCGGTGCTGGGAGGACCGTTGTCACCGGGGCGAGTGGTGCAGCATGGAGAACGGTGTCACCGCGTGTCACCCCAAGACCTACCGGAGGTGCAGTGCTGGGAGGGATCTGCGTTACGTCACCTTCGATGGGCAGCACTATGGTTTTGGGGGCACTTGCCCCTATGAGTTTGCCAGGGCGTGCAGGGCAAGCGAGGGGGTGGTGGGCTTCCAGGTGTGGGTGCAGAACTGGGCGCAGGAGAGACGTGCCGCCTCCTTCGCCCGCTCAGTCCACATCGTCGTCTATGGGTACAATGTCACCCTCAGCTACGACTTCCCCGGGAGAGCCATGGTGAGGGTCCCGATGGGGGGGTTTGGGGGTGGGGTGTCCTGATTGCGGGGGGGGGGGGGGGCGCTTGGAGTGAGGAAGGGAGTTGGAGTTGGGTGGGTTGGGGATGGAGCTGGTGCTGAGGTAGATGTTTGGGTTGGGTTTGGGGTAGGGTTGGAGATTGGGGTGATGGTGGGGTGATGGTGGGGGTGGGGTCCAAGTTTGGGTTAGGGTTGGATTTGAGTTTAGGGGTGGGGGTGGGGTTCTGGGGTTGGGGTTGAGTTTTGGGGTTGGGGTTGGTGTTTTGGGGTTGGAGCCAAGTTTTGGGATTGAATTTTGGGTTTGGGGCTGAGGTTTAGAGATGGCTTTGGCCTGAGTTTTGGGGCCAGGGTTGAGTTTTGGTGCTGAGTTTTGGGCTTGGGGCTTGGGCTTGGGGTTGAGTTTTGGGGCCAAGTGTTGGAGCTGGGGATGAGTTTTGGGGCCAAGGTTTGGGGTTGAGGTTGAGTTTTGGGGCCGAGACCAAGGTTTGGGGTCAGCATCAGGTTTGGGGTTGGGGTTGGGGCTTGGGGTTGAGGTTTGGGCCTGAGCTCGGTCTTGACCTTTGGGCTTGGGACCCCCAGCTCCACCTCCACTTGGTGTCCTTCCTCCTTCACCAAGCATCCCATAACCCCTCTCCCTGCCCCAGATCAATGGTCTGTTGGTCAACCTGCCTCACGCTGACCCCGAGGGCAAGTTCTCCATTGCCCGCCGGGGCTGGGGCACCTCCTTGCGCACTGACTTCCACTTGACCGTCTCCTTCGACGGATGGAGCCACCTGGCTGTCACCGTCCCCAGCGCCTACGCTGGGGCTCTGTGTGGCCTCTGCGGCAATTTCGATGGTGACCCCCACAATGATGTCCCCGAAGTGGTGACGGCGCCGACAGCGGGTTGCAGCGAGCCAGCGCCACACCGATGCGCCAGCCGCGCCATCATCAGCCGCAAGCAACGGGGCAATGGGGAGGAGTGTGGCCTCATCCTGTTGGCCGAAGGTCCATTCCGGGCTTGTCACCCCCACACCTTGATCCCGAGAGCTACTTCCAGGCTTGTGTCACTGATTACTGCATCTTCCGAGGTCACAAGGCCATCGTCTGCCTGGCAGTGACGGGCTACGCTGCAGCCTGCCAGGAGGCTGGAGTTGTCCTGGAGCCATGGCGGTCCAAGACCTTCTGCGGTAGGTGGTCTCAGGGGGTTGCCAGGACAGTGGGGGAGGAGGGAAAGCTGGGGATTTGGATCTCTGTCCAAGCCCGTTGAAGCAGGAACATGTTTGGGTAGTGGTTTCCATCAGAGGTGGGGTCAGGAGGGAGATGGGAGCATCTTCGGAGGAGGAAAAGCCCAGGTTGGGATCTCCATCCCAACTAGCTGGAGGAGGGTCCATGGATAATGGTTTCCATCAGAGATGGGGACAGGAGGGAGATGGGAGCACCCTTGGAAGAGGAGAAGCCCAAGTTTGGGATCTCCATCCCAACTAGCTGGAGCAGGAACACCATTGGATAATGGTTTCAATCAGAGATGGGGTCAGGAGGGAGATGGGAGGAGGAAAAGCCCAGACTGGGATCTCCATCCCAACTAGTTGGAGGAGGAAGGTCCATGGAGAGTGGTTTCCATCAGAGATGGGGACAGGAGGGAGACAGGAGGAGGAAAAGCCCAATCTGGGACCTCCGTTTGAGGTCATCACAGCGCCAACATCCCCAGCTTGGGATTTCCACCTGGCTTAGGGTCAGGAAGGAGATGAGAACATCTGGGGAGGAGGAAAGTCCCTACAAGGCGTCTCCCACCCTGGCAGAAAACTATGTAATACGCCGGGTTGAGCGTGATTTAGGAGAAGACCTTATCCCATGGCCTTGGTGGCCCCCCAAATCCCCCCTTTCTCACCCCAAACGGTTGACTCTTTCCTTCTGCTCCCTGCTCCTCCTCCTGGTCCTCCTCCTGGTGCCCCCAGCGCCCTCCTGCCCCCTGCACTCGCACTACGAGCTCAACGGCACTGCTTGCCCCGCCACATGCCACCACCCCACCAGCCCAGAGACCTGTGACCTTCCGAGGACCGAAGGGTGTTTCTGCGACGAGGGCTTCATCCTCAGCGGCGAGCATTGTGTGCCACCCTCCCACTGTGGTTGTCACCACCGAGGGCGTTACTACCACCGGGGAGAGGAGTTCTACACCGGGGAGGACTGCACCCAACACTGCCGTTGCGCGGCGGTGGAGATGGTGACATGCTGGCCGTCCTCGTGTCCCCCAGGACAGGAGTGCCGGGTGGAGAGAGGCGTGCGGGGTTGTCACGGTGGGCAACGCGGCCGTTGCGTCCTCTTGGGTGGCCGGCGCTTGGTCACCTTTGATGGGTTGAGTTTCACCGTTGTGGCTCTTGCCGCTACGTCCTGGCCAAGGTTCTCCAAGGGGGTGGCAGCAGCTTGGAGGTGACGCTGGAGGGGGACGGAGGTGTCACGGTGGCGGTCGGGGGCTCCCGGATCACTATGTGGAGCAGGAGCTTGTGGACTGTTGACGTGAGTGTTCCTCGGTTTGGTGGGCGTCCAGCAGCTCAACCCCTCTGAGCCTAGCATGGTCTTGAGTGGATCCCACCGACCTCATCCATCAGGGTGCTCTTTAGTGGCCCTAGAAGCTCTCTGAGATCCTTCTTCTCCTCTTCATCCCTCTTAAAAAGCTTTCCAGGATCCTCCTCATTCTCTTATCTCCTCTAAAAAGCTCTCTGAGATCCTCCTCCTCCTCTCCACCCCCCTTACAAAGCTTTCCAGGACCCTCCAAAAATGCCAGGTGGGGCTATGGGGTGGGATCTGTGGGTTCCAGAGGGAGGACACATGTGGGGTGATGCACCTCCGGCAGCGCTGCGGGTGCACCCAAGGGTGATGGGTGGTAGGATAAGGGTGATGGGTGGGAGGACAAGGGTGACGGGTGGGAGGACAAGGTGGGAGGACAAGGTGGGAGGACATCTCCCCCCTCCACCTCCTTC
>NC_079290.1:104118409-104151752 GCF_023638135.1 Falco biarmicus
CCATCCGCGGCATGGAGACACCTCCTTTCCCAGCCTGCCATCCCCAATCCGGATCTGGCCTCAGCACCCCCAGGCCCCCCTCCCTCCCCCCCTCACTCCCCCCTCCCCCCCCTCCCCCCAGCCCTGCCCTGCGGCGAGCACAGCACCTACGCCCTCTGCGCCCGCTCCTGCGAGGGCAGCTGTGCCCACCTGTCCCATCGCCTGCCCTGCGGCAACCACTGCTTCGAGGGCTGCCGCTGCTTGGAGGGCTTCTTCAGCTGCGGCCACCGCTGCCTGCTCCCCAGCACCTGCGGGTGCTTCCAGGATGGGTGGTCCTTCCTGGTGAGTCCAGTGGGGTGGGAGTAAGGGGGTGTCGTGGGAATGTGGGGTGGGTGGGGTGGGGTGACTCAGGGGTCTCATTGGCCCTCGTAGGTGTTGGAGAATGTCTTGATGGTCAACTGCACCCAACGCTGCACCTGTCACCCCTACGGTGCCCTGCTCTGCGAGCGCGCCCACTGCCCCCCGGGGACACGCTGTGGGGTGCGGGGGGGGTCAGCGGGGCTGCTACCCTGGGGGGGGGGACCCCTGAGGGTGGCCCCCAAACCCCCACCCCACCCCCATCCCACCCCATCCTGGGTGGTGGGAGTGGTGGCATGGGGGGATGGGGGGGATTTGGGGTGGGGGGTCCTGGGGGGAGGGGTCTGGAGCATCCCAGGGGGATTTCAGGGGGGTGGGTGGGGTCCTGGAGGGAGGGGGATGGAGGAGGGGGGATGGGGATGGAGCATCCCAGGGGGATTTGGGGGGCGGGGGGGGGGGTCCTGGGGGGATGGGGGGGGGGGGGGGGGGGATCGGGGCATGGAGGGGGAGGGGTATTTTCCCTGTCCCCCCAACTCCTTCCAGGGAAAAAAAAAAAATAAATTATTTTTCTCTCCTGGTGCTTCTCTCTGCGCCCTGCCTCCCCCCCCCAAAAAAAAAACCCCACCCTGGGGACCCCCAAAACCACCCCCAGGGATCCCCAACCCCCCTGTGAACCCCCAGAAACACCCGGGGGTCCCCTTAACGCCCCCCGGGACCCCCAAAAACCACCCCAGGGACCGCATGACCCCCCCCTTGAGACCCCCTTAATCCCCCCTGGGACTCCCAAACCCCCAGAGATCCCCCAAAACCTCCTTAGGGACCCCCAAGTCCCTCCAAGGACCGCAGAAAATCCCTTTGGGAACCCCCCTAAACCATCCCAGAGACCCCCGTCAACCTCCCTGGGGACCCCCTCAGTCCCTCCAAACCCCCAAATACCTCCAGAAGACCCCCCCAAATGCCCTCTGGGAGCCCCAAAAACCCCTCAAAGACCCCCCCCCAACCTCCTTAGGGCCCTCCCTCAGCCCCCCCCAAACCCTCAAATACCTCCAGAGGACCCCCCCAAATCACCTCTGGGATCCCCTTAACCAACTCAGAGACCCCCCAAAACCTCCTTAGGGACCCCCAAAACCCCTCCAAGGGCCCCAGAAATCCCCTTGGGAACCCCCCCAAACCAGCCCAGTAACCCCCCAACCTCCTTGGGGACCCCCTCAGCCCCCCAAAACCCCCAAATACCTCCAGAGGACCCCCCAGATTGCCTCTGGGAGCCCCAAAACCACCGCAGGGACACCCAAAACCTCCCTGGGTACCCCCCTCAGACCCCTTCAAACCTCACCCCCCCCTCCAAGGAGCCCCTCAAACCTCCCTGGGGATACCCTCAGCCCCCTAAACCCCCCCAAATACCTCCAGAGGACCCCCAAGATCCCCTCTGGGATCCCCCAAACCACCTCAGAGGCCCCCCCAAACCTCCTTAGGGGCCCCTTCAGCCCCCCCAACCCCCCAAATACCTCCAGAAGACCCCTCAAATCGCCTCTGGGAGCCCCAAAACTACTCCAGGGACCCCCCAAATCCTCCTTAGGGACCCTTTTAGCCCCCCAAATACCTCCAGAGGACCCCCAAAATCCCCTCTGGGAGCCCCAAAACCACCCCAGGGACCCTCCAAAACCTCCTGAGGGACCCCCCTCAGTCCTCTTCAACCCCCTCCTCCCGCAAGGAGCCACTTAAACCTCCCTGGGGACCCCCTCAGCCCCCCCCAACCTCCCAAATACCTCCAGAGGACCCCCCCAAATCCCCTCTGGGATCCCCTTTAACCACTACAGGGACCCCCCAAAACCTCCTTAGGGACCCCAAAACCCCCAAATCCCTCCAAGGGACCCCTTACATCCCCCTGGGAACCCCCTAAACCAGCCCAATGACACCCCCCCCAACCTCCTTGGGGACCACCTCAGCCCCCCCAAAACCCCCCAAATAGCTCTAGAGGACCCCCCAGGTCCCATCTGGGATCCCCTAAACCACTCCAGGGACCCCCCAAAACCTCCTTAGGGACCCCCAAGACCTCCAAAACCCCCAAATACCTCTAGAGGATCCCCCAAATCCTCTCTGGGAGCCCCTGAACCACCCCAGGGACCCCACCTCCAACCTGTCCAGGGACCCCTTCGTGCTCCCCAGACCCCCATCTGGGGATGTGAAGGGGGACCCAGCGCCCCTCGTTAGTTGCTCCTCCGGACCGTGATGCCCCAGCGCCGCCTGTTCATTTGCTCAGTAATTAACAATAACGAGGGAGGGGCTGACCCATAGCTGGACGCCTGGGTTCTTTTTGGGGGGTGGGGGGAAGGGGGGGGGAGGGTCCCCAGGCACCTGGGTCCCTGTTGGGGGGTTATGGGTGGGGGTGAGGCTTTAGGGGAGACTTTTGGGACATGGGGGCTGTTGCCCCCAGACACTTGGGCACCTCCCACACACACTGGGACCCCTGGGGTTCTGCCCAACCCCCTCCTCCTCGGACACCTGGGTCCCATGGGTTCCCCCCCTCCCCCCCCCCTCCCCTCCCCCCCCCCCCCCCCCCATTGTTCTGGAGAACAAAAGGCTTCTGCCCCAATTATCTGGTGCAGGAGAGCAGAGGGACCCAGGTGTCCCCAAACAGGGACCTGCCCGGGGGGTGTGGGTGTGGGGGTGTGGGTGGGGGAGGTCAGAGCGGGGGGGGGGCGGTGAGGAGGGGGGGGAGGATGGATGGAGGGAGGAAGAGATGGAGGGATGGGTGGGCAGGTGGATGGATGGATGAAGGGGAAGGTGGGATGGAGGAGGGGAGGGGGGAACAGGTGGGGGGGAGGGGTGGAAGGATGGATGGATGGGTGGGGGGATGGAGGAAGGGGTGGATGGGTGGGGGGGTGGAGGGGGTCATCAGAAGAATGAATTGTCGGAGGGATGGAGGGAGGAACAGACGGACGGATGGATGGATGATGGATGGATGATGGATGGAGGAATGGATGGAAGGATGGATGGATGGAGGAACGTATGGGTGGATGGGTGGATGGAAAACAGATGGAAGTATGGATGGATGGAGGAACAAATGCATGGAAGGATGGATGGATGGATGAACAGATGGATGGATGGATGGAGGAATGGATGGATAGAAGGATGGAGGAGCAGATGGATGGAAGGATGGATGGAGGAACAGATGGAAGGATGGATCAATGGAGGAACAGATGGAAGGATGGGTGGATGGAAGAACAGATGAAAGGATAGGTGGATAGAGGAACGGATGGAAGGATGGATGGATGGATAGGTGGATGGAGGGACGGATGGAAGGATGGGTGGATGGAGGAACAGATGGATGGGTGGATGGAGGAACAGATGGAAGGATGGAAGGGTGGATGGAGGAACAGATGGAAGGATGGATGGATGGAGGAACAGATGATGAATGGGTGGAGGAACAGATGGATGGGTGGGTGGATGGAGGAACAGATGGAAGGATGGGTGGATGGATGGAGGAAGGAACAGGTGGAGGAACGGATGGATGGATGGGTGGATGGAGGAATGGCTGGATGGAAGGATGGATGGAGAAACGGATGGATGGAAGGACGGAGGAACAGATGGACAGAGGGATCACCAGCTGAATGAATTGTTGGGGGGAGGGCTGGTTGGGAGAGTGGAGGGATGGACGGATGGACGGATGGAGCAACCAAGGGATGAGATCTTGGGTGGGTGCCTGGACAGATGGAAGGACAGATAGACGGAAGCATCATGGGTGGACAGACAGACATATGGAGGCACCAGCCAGGACAAGGACCAACCCCACCCCCACCCCCGCCACCCCACTGGCGCCAGCCTGGACCCAGCTCTGTCCAGCCCCAGATCTTATCTCCACCCTGGGGCCAACGTGCCCCCCAGGCCCCTCCCCCTTCCCAGGGATCCCTGGGATGCTGGTGGGATGCGGCACCTGGGCCCCATTGGTTGGTGCCACCCACTTGGTCCCTACAAAAACCCAGGAGCCCTGGAGGAGCTGCAGCTCCAAGGTCCTGGTGAGGTGAGTCCTGGACCCCTTGTCCATGCTAGGGGGCATGGGTGGGGTCTATGGGGCAGGGGGGGGTCCTGGGCTTGTTGCCCACCTGTGGGGTCTATGGGGCAGGCGGGTCCTAGGCTCCTCACCCACCCGTGGGGTCTATGGGGCAGGGGGGTCCTGGGCTCCTCACCCACCCGTGGGGTCTATGGGGCAGGGGTGTCCTGGGCTCCTCACCCACCCGTGGGGTCTATGGGGCAGGGGTGTCCTGGGCTTGTTGCCCACCCGTGGGTTCTGTGGGGCAGGGGTGTCCTGGCCTCCTCACCCACCCGTGGGGTCTATGGGGCAGGGGGGTCCTGGGCTTGTTGCCCACCCATGGGTTCTGTGGGACAGGGGTGTCCTGGGCTCCTCACCCACCCGTGGGGTCTATGGGGCAGGGGGGTCCTGGGCTTGTTGCCCACCCGTGGGTTCTGTGGGGCAGGGGTGTCCTGGGCTCCTCACCCACCCGTGGGGTCTATGGGGCAGGGGTGTCCTGGGCTTGTTGCCCACCCGTGGGTTCTGTGGGGCAGGGGTGTCCTGGGCTCCTCACCCACCCATGGGGTCTATGGGGAAGGGGGGGTCCTGTGCCCCCCCCCCCCCTTTCCAGCAGCATCTCCCCCACGTGTGGCTCGACATGGGGCCACCTCGGACGTTGCTCCTCTGCGCCTGGTTCGTCCTCCAGGGCTGTGAGTCCCGTTTGACCAAAATCCCAGTTTCTCCACCCAAATCCCACCCTGCCTCTCTCGCCGTTCCCATACTCCTGCCCTGCCTGGCCCCACTGCGTCCCCAACCTCAACGGTGGTGCTTCCAGCCCCGGGTCCACGCGCTCCTTCCTTCTCCAACCCCAAATCTGACCTTTTTAGCCCCAAATCCACCTGCTCCTTCCTTCAACTACTCCCTGTCCTTCTCCAACCCCAAATTTGACCTTTCCAGCCCCAAATGCACCTGCTCTTCCCTTCTCCAACCCCAAATTTGGCATTTCCAGCCCCAAACCCGCCCATCCTTTCCTTGCACCTCTCCTTTTGCCTCTCTGGCCCCTAATTTGTTGGTTTTGTCCACAAATTTCTTGTTTTCAGCCCCAAATTTGGTAGTTACAGCCCCAAATTCACACGCTTCTTCAGTCCCTTTCTCCCGGTCCTTCTCCAACCCCAAATTTGAACTTTCTAGCCCCAAATCCAACTGCTCTTTCCTTCTCTAACCCCAAACCTGGCATTTTCAGCCCCAAATCCATGTGCCCTTTCCTTGCTCTTCTCCCTGTCCTTCTCTAACCTCAAAATTGGCATTTTCAGCCCAAAATCCACCTGCTCTTTCCTTCACCTTCTCCCTTTCCTTCTCCAACCCCAAATTCGACCTTTCCAGCCCCAAATCCACCTGCTTTTTCCTTCTCCAACCCCAAATCTGACATTTTCAGCCCCAAACCCACCTGCTCTTTTTTTCACCTTCTTCTGTTCCTTTTCCAACCCCAAATCCAGCATTTTCAGCCCCAAATGCCCCTGAGAAGGGGCAGCAGCCAGCGCTCAGCCCCCGTACGAGCCCCTGGAAGCTCCTCACCCTTCACTCCTCTCAGGACCACATGGACCCATGGCAGGATAGGGTCCATTTGAGCGGGAGCAGAAGAAAACCCATGGAGAATTCTGCCCCACTGGACAACAAAAGAAGCTGCCCCACCATGCAGTGGATTCTCTGCTGTCTGATAAGGGGTTGGGCTGTTGCTCTACTGTGGGTTGTCTTCTCCAGGTGCTGATCCAGCAGCCCGGAGTGGAGCCAAGTTCTGCCCCGGGACACGATGTGGACCAGAGAGCACGTGCAGAATGACAGATGATGGACCCAGATGTGTCCCCTTGGCCTCGTGCAAAAACTACCAGTGCGAGGAGGGGATGCAGTGCAAGATGGTTGATGGGACACCCAAGTGCGTCCCACTGCCATCGTGCAAAAACTTCCACTGTGGGGCAGGAACCCAGTGCAAGATTGTGGACGGGTGGCCCAAATGCGTCCCACTGCCATCATGCAAGAACTTCCACTGTGGAGCAGGAACCCGGTGCAAGATAGTTAATGGGTGGCCCAAGTGTGTCCCACTGCCGTCATGCAAGAACTTCCACTGTGGAGCAGGAACCCGGTGCAAGATGGTTGATGGGACACCCAAGTGTGTCCCACTGCCATCATGCATGAACTTCCATTGTGAAAGAGGAACCCAGTGCAAGATGGTTGATGGGTGGCCCAAGTGTGTCCCACTGCCATCATGCAAGAACTTCCACTGTGGAGCAGAAACCCGGTGCAAGATGGTTGATGGAACACCCAAGTGTGTCCCACTGCCATCATGCATGAACTTCCATTGTGAAAGAGGAACCCAGTGCAAGATGGTTGATGGGTGGCCCAAGTGTGTCCCACTGCCGTCATGCAAGAACTTCCACTGTGGAGCAGGAACCCAGTGCAAGATGGTTGATGGGTGGCCCAAGTGTGTCCCAGTGCCCTCATGTGACAACATTCGTTGTGGGACAGGAACCCAGTGCAAGATGGTTGATGGGTGGCCCAAGTGTGTCCCAGTGCCCTCATGTGACAACATTCGTTGTGGGACAGGAACCCAGTGCAAGATGGTTGATGGGACGCCCAAGTGTGTCCCACTGCCATCGTGCAAGAACTTCCATTGTGAACGAGGAACCCAGTGCAAGATGGTTGATGGGTGGCCCAGGTGTGTCCCGGTGCACTCGTGTGACAACATTCATTGTGGGACAGGAACCCAGTGCAAGATGGTTGATGGGACACCCAAGTGTGTCCCACTGCCATCATGCATGAACTTCCATTGTGGAGCAGGAGCCTGGTGCAAGATGGTTGATGGGTGGCCCAAGTGCATCCCACTGCCGTCATGCAAGAACTTCCACTGTGGAGCAGGAACCCGGTGCAAGATGGTTGATGGGACACCCAAGTGTGTCCCACTGCCATCATGCATGAACTTCCACTGTGGAGCAGGAACCCGGTGCAAGATGGTGGATGGGTGGCCCAAGTGTGTCCCAATGCCCTCATGTCAGAACTTCCCCTGCAAGGGATGGACACGATGCCAGATGGTGGCCAGGAGACCCAAGTGTGTCCCCACGCCCTCGTGTCGCCTCTTCCGCTGCGGCGAGGGCACGCGGTGCGCCATGGTGGGCGGCTGGCCCAAGTGTGTCCACCTTGAGGCCTCCTGCCAGGCCATTCGCTGCCTGAAGGGGACCCAGTGCAAGATGGTGGACGGGTGGCCCAAATGCGTGCACAAGCAGCTCTTCCAGAGGGAAGCCCCACCACCTCCAGCTATCCACCTGCCACCTTCGTGCCACCACCATCCCTGTCCCCAGGAGTCCATGTGCCAGGTGGTAGAGGGTTGGCCACGGTGCGTCCAGACCAAGATGTCCTCAAGGCGACCTTCTTGTGGTGACATCCCCTGCCCCCAAGGGACCACGTGCCGGGTGGTGGAGGGGTGGCCCCACTGCATCCCATCCCCACGTTCCTGCCAGGACATCCAGTGCCAGAAGGGAACCATGTGCCAGATGGTGGATGGGTGGCCACGGTGCTTCCAAACGAAGATGTCCCCCAGGAGACCTTCTTGCCATGATGCCCACTGTCCCCAAGGGACCACGTGCAAGATGATGGATGGTCAACCACAGTGTGTCCACCACCCACCCTCCTGCAGTGACGTCCAGTGCCAGAAGGGAACCACGTGCCAGATGGTGGATGGGTGGCCACGGTGTGGTCAAACGAAGATGTCCCCAAGACAACCTTGCCAGGAGGTCCAGTGTCCCCAAGGAACCTCTTGCAAGGTGATGGATGAACAACCTCGCTGTGTCCACAACCCTCCCTCCTGCGATGACATCCAATGCCAGCAGGGAACCGTGTGTCACTTGGTGGATGGGTGGCCTTGGTGTGGGCCAACCAAGACCTCCCGCTCACAACCCATCCACCGAACCTCGACGTGTGAGGACATCCATTGCCAGAAGGGGACGACGTGCAAACTGCTGGACGGGTGGCCCAAGTGCATCGGTCCCCTCCCCTCCTGCGGTGACATTCGGTGTCCCCAAGGCACAATCTGCAAGTTGATTGGTGGGTGGCCCAAATGCATCCACAACCCACCCTCCTGCAGCCACTTCCAGTGTCCGAAGGGCACCACGTGCGTCATGGCACAGGGTTGGCCGCGTTGCGTGCAGAGAGGGCCGTCCCACCACCACGGACCTTCTCCCACGTGGGGGAGAACCGGGACATCTTCCCAGTCCCATCCCTTTCCAAAACGGCCATCCAATGGGCAGCCATCCTGCAGGAATCTCCGGTGTCAACAAGGAACCACATGCAAGATGATGGACGGTAAACCATGGTGTGTCCACGACCTACTATCCTGCAGGGACATCCAGTGCCAGAAGGGAACCACATGCCAGGTGGTGGATGGGTGGCCTCGGTGTGTCCAAATGAATATGTCCCCCAGGAGACCTTCTTGCCATGATGCCCACTGTCCCCAAGGGACCACATGCAGGATGATGGATGGTCAACCACAGTGTGTCCACCACCCACCCTCCTGCAGTGATGTCCAGTGTCAGAAGGGAACGACGTGCCAGATCGTTGATGGGGGGCCTCGGTGTGTCCAAACCAAGACCTCTGGGAGACCACCTTCTTGTCATGATGCCCACTGTTCCCAAGGGACCACATGCAAGATGATGGACGGTCAACTACGGTGTGTCCACCACCCACCCTCCTGCATCGAAATCCAGTGCCAGAAGGGAACCACGTGCCAGATGGTTGATGGGTGGCCTCGGTGTGTCCAAATCAAGACTTCCAGGAGGCCACCAACTTGTAGTGATATCTACTGTCTCAAAGGGACCATGTGCAAGGTGTTGGATGGACAACCACGGTGTGTCCACCACCCACCCTCCTGCAGCAATGTCCACTGCCAGAAGGGAACAACATGCCAGATGGTGGATGGGTGGCCACGGTGCATCCAAATGAATATGTCCCCAAGGAGACCTTCTTGCCATGATGCCCACTGTCCCCAAGGGACCACGTGCAAGATGATGGATGGTCAACCACAGTGTGTCCACCACCCACCCTCCTGCAGTGACGTCCAGTGCCAGAAGGGAACCACATGCCAGATGGTTGATGGGTGGCCTCAGTGTGTCCAAATCAAGACTTCCAGGAGACCACCTTCTTGTAGTGACATCCACTGTCCTCAAGGGACCACATGCAAGATGATGGATAGACAACCACAGTGTGTCCACCACCCGCCATCCTGCAGTGACGTCCAGTGCCAGAAGGGAACCACATGCCAGATGGTGGATGGGTGGCCACGATGTGTCCAAATGATTATGTCTCCCAGAAGACCTTCCTGCCATGATATCCACTGTCCCCAAGGGACCACGTGCAAGATGATGGATGGTCAACCACAGTGTGTCCACAACGCACCTTCATGCAGTGATGTCCAGTGCCAGAAGGGAACCACGTGCCAGATGGTGGATGGGTGGCCACGGTGCGTCCACACCAAGACCTCCATTCAGAGACCTTCTTGCAGTGATGTCCAATGTCCCAAGGAGACCATGTGCCAGATGAAAGATGGGTGGCCCCACTGTGTGCACCGCCAGCCCTCCTGCCAGGAGGTCCAGTGCCAGAAGGGAACCATGTGCCAGATGGTGAATGGGTGGCCACATTGTGTCCAAACCAAGACGTCCATTCAGGGACCTTCTTGCAGCAACCTCCAATGTCCCAAGGGGACCACGTGCAAGATGACAGATGGATGGCCTCACTGTGTCCACCACCAGCCCTCCTGCCAGGAAATCCAGTGCCAGAAGGGAACCACGTGCCAGATGGTGGATGGGTGGCCACGGTGCATCCAAACCAAGACCTCCATTCACAGACCTTCTTGCAGCGACCTACAATGTCCCAAGGGGACCATGTGCAAGATGAAAGATGGGTGGCCGCACTGTGTCCACCACCTGCCATCCTGCAGTGATGTCCACTGTCCCCAAGGGACCACATGCAACGTGGTCAGTGGTTGGCCTCGGTGTGTCCAAAACCATCCCTCCTGCAGTGATGTCCAGTGCCAGAAGGGAACCACATGCCAGATGGTTGATGGGTGGCCACATTGTGTCCACACCAAGACCTCCATTCGGAGACCTTCTTGCAGCGACCTCCAATGTCCCAAGGAGACCACATGCAAGATGACAGGTGGATGGCCCCAGTGTGTCCACCACCTGCCATCCTGCCAGGACATCCAATGCCAGAAGAGAACCACGTGTCAGATGGTGGATGGGTGGCCACAGTGCGTCCACACTAAGACCTCCATTCAGAGTCCTTCTTGCAGTGATGTCCAATGTCCCAAGGAGACCGTGTGTAAGATGACAGATGGGTGGCCTCACTGTGTTCACCACCCACCCTCCTGCAGTGATGTCCAGTGCCAGAAGGGAACCATGTGCCAGATGGTGGATGGGTGGCCACGGTGCGTCCACATGAAGATGTCCCTAAGGAGACCTTCATGCAATGATGTCCACTGTCCCAAGGGGACGATGTGTAATTTGATCAATGGCCAACCACGGTGTTTCCACCACCTGCTATCCTGCAGGGACGTCCACTGCCAGAAGGGAACCACGTGCCAGATGGTGGATGGGTGGCCACGGTGCATCCAAATGATGATGTTGCCAAGGAGACCTTCTTGCCATGACACTCACTGTCCCCAAGGGACCACGTGCAACATGATGGACGGTCAACCACAGTGTGTCCACAACGCACCTTCCTGCAGTGATGTCCAGTGCCAGAAGGGAACCACGTGCCAGATGGTTGATGGGTGGCCACGGTGCGTCCACACCAAGACTTCCATTCAGAGACCTTCTTGCAGTGATGTCCAATGTCCCAAGGAGACCGTATGCCAGATGACAGATGGGTGGCCCCACTGTGTCCACCGCCAGCCCTCCTGCCAGGAGGTCCAGTGCCAGAAGGGAACCACGTGCCAGATGGTGGATGGGTGGCCACGGTGCGTCCAAGTGAAGATGTCCCCAAGGAGACCTTCTTGCCATGATGTCCACTGTCCCAAGGGGACGATGTGCAACTTAATCAATGGCCAACCACGGTGTGTCCACCACCTGCCGTCCTGTCAGGAGGTCCAGTGCCAGAAGGGAACCACGTGCCAGATGGTGGATGGGTGGCCACAGTGCACCCAAACCAAGACCTCCATTCAGAGACCTTCTTGCAGTGATGTCCAATGTCCCAAGGAGACCGTATGCCAGATGACAGATGGGTGGCCTCACTGTGTCCACCACCGGCCGTCCTGCCAGGACATCCAATGCCAGAAGGAAACCATGTGCCAGATGGTGAATGGGTGGCCACGTTGTGTCCAAACCAAGACGTCCATTCGGAGACCTTCTTGCAGCAACCTCCAATGTCCCAAGGGGACCACGTGCAAGATGACAGATGGATGGCCTCACTGTGTCCACCGCCAGCCCTCCTGCCATGACGTCCACTGTCCCCAAGAGACCACATGCAATGTGGTCAATGGTTGGCCTCGGTGTGTCCAAAACCGTCCCTCCTGCCATGACATCCATTGCCAGAAGGGAACCACGTGCCAGATGGTGGATGGGTGGCCACGTTGTGTCCACACCAAGACCTCCATTCAGAGACCTTCTTGCAGTGATGTCCAATGTCCCAGGGAGACCACGTGCAATATGACAGATGGGTGGCCCCAGTGTGTCCACCACCTGCCATCCTGCCAGGACATCCAGTGCCAGAAGGGAACCACATGCCTGATGGTGGATGGGTGGCCACAGTGCATCCAAATCAAGATGTCCCCATGGAGACCTTCTTGCAATGGTGTCCACTGTCCCAAGGAGACCACATGCAACTTGATCAATGGCCATCCACGGTGTGTCCACCACCCACCCTCCTGCAGTGACGTCCAGTGCCAGAAGGGAACCACATGCCAGATGGTTGATGGGTGGCCTCAGTGTGTCCAAATGAAGATGTCCCCAAGGAGACCTTCTTGCCATGACACTCACTGTCCCCAAGGGACCACGTGCAAGATGATGGACAGTCAACCACAGTGTGTCCAACACCTGCCTTCCTGCAGTGATGTCCAGTGCCAGAAGGGAACCACGTGCCAGATGGTTGATGGGTGGCCACGTTGTGTCCACACCAAGACCTCCATTCGGAGACCTTCTTGCAGTGATGTCCAATGTCCCAAGGAGACCGTGTGCCAGATGACAGATGGGTGGCCCCACTGTGTCCACCGCCAGCCCTCCTGCCAGGAGGTCCAGTGCCAGAAGGGAACCACGTGCCAGATGGTGGATGGGTGGCCACGGTGTGTCCAAATGAAGATGCCCCCAAGGAGACCTTCATGCAATGATGTCCACTGTCCCAAGGGGACGATGTGCAACTTAATTAATGGCCAACCACGGTGTGT
Source organism: Falco biarmicus (assembly GCF_023638135.1). Lineage (NCBI taxonomy): Eukaryota > Metazoa > Chordata > Aves > Falconiformes > Falconidae > Falco > Falco biarmicus. The sequence goes on from NC_079290.1 coordinate 104,131,180, forward strand.
CCAACACCTGCCGTCCTGCCAGGACATCCAGTGCCAGAAGGGAACCACGTGCCAGACGGTTGATGGGTGGCCACGGTGTGTCCACACCAAGACTTCCATTCAGAGACCTTCTTGCAGCAACCTCCAATGTCCCAAGGGGACCACATGCAAGATGACAGATGGATGGCCTCACTGTGTCCACCACCAGCCCTCCTGCCATGATGTCCACTGTCCCCAAGGGACCACATGCAACATGGTCAGTGGTTGGCCTCGGTGTGTCCAAAATCGTCCCTCCTGCCAGGAGGTCCAGTGCCAGAAGGGAACCACATGCCAGATGGTGGATGGGTGGCCACGGTGTGTCCAAGTGAAGATGTCCCCAAGGAGACCTTCTTGCCTTGATGCCCCCTGTCCCCAAGGGACCTCGTGCAAGATGATGGATGGACAACCACGGTGTGTCCACAATGCACCTTCATGCAGTGATGTCCAGTGCCAGAAGGGAACCATGTGCCAGATGGTTGATGGGTGGCCACGCTGCATCCAAACCAAGACCTCCATTCGGAGACCTTCTTGCAGTGATGTCCAATGTCCCAAGGAGACCGTGTGCCAGATGACAGATGGGTGGCCCCACTGTGTCCACCGCCAGCCCTCCTGCCAGGAGGTCCAGTGCCAGAAGGGAACCACGTGCCAGATGGTGGATGGGTGGCCACGGTGTGTCCAAATGAAGATGCCCCCAAGGAGACCTTCATGCAATGATGTCCACTGTCCCAAGGGGACGATGTGTAATTTGATCAATGGCCAACCACGGTGTGTCCAACACCTGCCCTCCTGCCAGGAGGTCCAGTGCCAGAAGGGAACCACGTGCCAGACGGTTGATGGGTGGCCACGGTGTGTCCACACCAAGACTTCCATTCGGAGACCTTCTTGCAGCAACCTCCAATGTCCCAAGGGGACCACATGCAAGATGACAGATGGATGGCCTCACTGTGTCCACCACCAGCCCTCCTGCCATGATGTCCACTGTCCCCAAGGGACCACATGCAACATGGTCAGTGGTTGGCCTCGGTGTGTCCAAAATCGTCCCTCCTGCCAGGAGGTCCAGTGCCAGAAGGGAACCACATGCCAGATGGTGGATGGGTGGCCACGGTGTGTCCAAGTGAAGATGTCCCCAAGGAGACCTTCTTGCCTTGATGCCCCCTGTCCCCAAGGGACCTCGTGCAAGATGATGGATGGACAACCACGGTGTGTCCACAATGCACCTTCATGCAGTGATGTCCAGTGCCAGAAGGGAACCATGTGCCAGATGGTGGATGGGTGGCCACGCTGCATCCAAACCAAGACCTCCATTCGGAGACCTTCTTGCAGTGATGTCCAATGTCCCAAGGAGACCATGTGCCAGATGACAGATGGGTGGCCCCACTGTGTCCACCGCCAGCCCTCCTGCCAGGAGGTCCAGTGCCAGAAGGGAACCACGTGCCAGATGGTGGATGGGTGGCCACGGTGTGTCCAAATGAAGATGCCCCCAAGGAGACCTTCATGCAATGATGTCCACTGTCCCAAGGGGACGATGTGTAATTTGATCAATGGCCAACCACGGTGTGTCCAACACCTGCCGTCCTGCCAGGACATCCAGTGCCAGAAGGGAACCACGTGCCAGATGGTGGATGGGTGGCCACAGTGCACCCAAACCAAGACCTCCATTCAGAGACCTTCTTGCAGTGATGTCCAATGTCCCAAGGAGACCGTGTGCCAGATGACAGATGGGTGGCCCCAGTGTGTCCACCACCTGCCCTCCTGCAGCAATATCCACTGTCCCAAGGGCACAGAGTGCACTGTGACTGATGGGTGGCCACGTTGTCTTCCCACCTCCTTCTTCTTTGGATCTACTTCCTGGAACCACCCTGCTGATGACCCCCCCGTTTTCTCAGGGGCTTCCATCACCTCCCTTGTCCTGTGTCGGCACCCGCTGCATCACCATTCCCGGCTCCTGCCACAGTATTGCCTGCAAACGTGGCACCACCTGCGTGATGGTGCATGGCCACCCTGCCCTGCATCTCCCGACCTTCCTGCAAAAACCTCCGCTGCAAGGTGGGCATGGGCTGCAGGGTCCTCAACGGGTGGCCCCGCTGCATCCGCGTCCCCTCCTGCAGCGACTTGCGGTGCCCGAGCCAGACAAGGTGCCGGGTGGTGCAAGGGTGGCCCAAGTGCATGGAGATGACAAGGAGCGCCCGGGCAGCCACCTGCGCCCACCTCTCCTGCCAGCCTGGGACTGTGTGTGACGTGGTGGGGGGCGCCCCCCCGTTGTGTTGCCCCCAAGCCCACCTGCGCCACCATGCGCTGCGCCGCTGGCACCGCCTGCCGCGTGGTGGAGGGGTGGCCCACCTGTGTCCCCAACAAGCCATCGTGCACTGAGGTGCGTTGCCCGCTGGGGACCACCTGCCAGGTGGTGGAGGACTGGCCGACGTGCGTGCCCAACAAGCCGTCGTGCAACGATGTGCGCTGCCCCCCAGGAACGACGTGCCAGCTGGTGGAAACCTCCCCCAGATGCCTCCCCAACAAACCATCATGTAAAGACCTGCGTTGCCCGGCAGGGACGACATGCAAGATGGTGGAGGGCTGGCCCAAATGTGTAGCCATCACCCCATCCTGCAATGCCCTGAGTTGTCCACCTGGAGCGACATGCAAGATGGTGGAAAGCTCCCCCAGATGCGTTCCCATCATCCCAACCTGCAATGACCTGAGTTGCTCCAAGGGGACAAGGTGTGAGATGGTGGAAAGCTCCCCCAGATGTGTTCCCATCATCCCAACCTGCAATGACCTGAGTTGCTCCAAGGGGACAAGGTGTGAGATGGTGGAAAGCTCCCCCAGATGCATTCCCATCATCCCAACCTGCAATGACCTGAGTTGCTCCAAGGGGACAAGGTGTGAGATGGTGGAAAGCTCCCCCAGATGCGTTCCCATCATCCCAACCTGCAGTGACCTCAATTGTCCAAAGGGAACAAGGTGTGAGATGGTGGAAACCTCCCCCAGATGCATTCCCATCATCTCATCCTGCAATGCCCTGAATTGTCCACCTGGAACGACGTGCAAGATGGTGGAAACCTCCCCCAGATGCGTTCCCATCATCCCAACCTGCAATGACCTGAGTTGCTCGAAGGGGACAATATGTGAGATGGTGGAAAGTTCCCCCAGATGCGTTCCCATCTCCCATCCCCCACTCATCTGCCATGTCTTGGGGCGTTGGCACTACCGGGCCTTTGATGGGAAGAACTACGGCTTGGCTGGAGCTTGCACCCAGACGTTGGTGACCACCTGTAGCACCCAGTTGCCCACCCTCCAGGTCACAGTGGGAGGCCAGGTGGGCAGGGGACCAGGCGCCACCTTCAGCCACGTCACGCTCCGCGGTGACAGCTATGAGGTGGTCCTGCTCCGAGGAGAAGAGACCATGGCACGGGTGAGGAGACAGTGTGGGGTGGGGTGTCTTCTCCATCCTTGAGGCATCCGAAGCTTCTTGCCCCATTTCCACCCCCCAGATCTCATAACTGGGGGGTGGGGGAGGGGATCAGTGCCAACCCGTGTCCCCTCACCCACAGGTGGCCGGGCGCCAGGTCCACCTGCCCCTCTGGCTGGCGGGGGGGGCGGGTGCGCCTGGAGCGGCGCGGGGGGCAGCGGCGGGTGACAACGGCTGTGGGTGTGCGGGTGGCCTTCGGTGGTGATGGCGCGGTGACGGTGACGGTGCCGGCGATGCTGCGGGGGCAGCTCTGCGGCATCTGCGGCCACCCTGAGGATGGGGACAGCGTGGGACAGGGGACGCGGTGCTGTGAGTGGGGTGGGGAGGGGTCCGTGGGTGCAGGCTGAGGGGGGGGAGGGAGGGGGTGGGGGTTGGTGGGGGGAGGGGAATGGAGCTGTGGGTGGGGGAATAGAGGAAGAGGTGGAGGATGATGGTGGGACGGAGAAGCAGGGAGATCAGTGGATGGAGAAGGATGAAGGGATGGAGAAACAGTAGAAAGATGGAGGGATGGAGGAGCAGAGGGATCAGTGGGTGAAGGAAGATGGAGGGATGAAGGAGCAGTAGAATGATGGAGGGATGGAGGAGCAGGGAGATCAATGGGTGAAGAGGGATGGAGGAGCAGAGGGATCAACAGAAGAAGGATGGAAGGATGGAGGAACAGTAGCAGGATGAAGGGATGGAGGAGCAGGTAGATCAGTGGGTGCAGGAGGATGGAGGGCTGGAGGAGCAGGTGGAGAAGGACACCAACGGGTCTAATGGGTGCGGGTGGGTGGAAGGCTGGAGGCCGGTTGGCGAACCCTTCCAGAAGGCAACCTGGACCAACCCTCGCTCCTCCTGCCCCCGCAGCTCCCCCCTGCTCCCCCACACCCCCCCCAGGAGCCCTGCGCCCCCCCTCCCCTCCCCCCCCCCCACCTCCCCTCCCACTCCCTCTGCCGCCACCTGCTCCGCCCTGGGCCTGGGCCACCTCCGGACCTTCGACCTTCTCCACCGCCACTTCCCCATCTCCTGCCTCTACCTCCTGGCCGGGCTCTGCCCCGGCGCCCGTGGGGCCGCATCCTTCCGCGTGCTGCTGCGCGGTGGCCCTGGCGGCATCGTGGGCGTCCAGGTGCTGGTGCCTGGCACGCGGGTGGCGCTGGACCCCCGGCGGGTGACGGTGAGTAGCCATGGGGGGAGGGGTAAGGGAGGGGGAGGGGGGAGGGGGGAGGGGAGGGAGGGAGCAGGTTGGGGGGGCCGGGGAGGAGGTTGCCCATGGCTAGTGAGAAGGTCACCAAGGGCCAGTGAGAAGGTGGTTGGTGGCCAGCGAGAAGGTGGTTAGTGGCTGCTGAGAAGGTCACCAGGGGCTAGTGAGAAGATTGTTGGTGGCCAGTGAGGAAGTTGCCAGTGGCTGGTGAGGAGGTTGCCAGGGGCTAGTGAGAAGGTGGTTGGTGACTACTGAGAAGGTTGCCATGGGCTAGCAAGAAGGTTGCCCAGGGGCCAGTAAGAAGGTGGTTGGTGGCCAGTAAGAAGATGGTTGGTGGCCGGTGAGAAGGTGGTTGGTGGCCAGTGAGAAGGTTGCCATGGGCTAGTGAGAAGGTCACCAGGGGCAAGTGAGAAGGTGGTTGGTGGCCAGTGAGAAGTTCACCAGGGGCTAGTGAGAAGGTCACCGGGGCTAGTGAGAAGATTGTTGGTGGCCAGTGAGGAAGGTGTCCAGGGGCTGGTGAGAAGGTGTCCAGGGGCTAGTGAGAAGGTTACTGGTGGCCAGTGAGCAGGTTTCCATGGGCTAGCGAGCAGGTTGCTGGTGGCTAGTGAGAAGGTGGTTGGTGGCCAGTGAGCAGGTTGCCATGGGCTAGCGAGCAGGTTGCCGGTGGCTAGTGAGAAGGTGGTTGGTGGATAGTGAGCAGGTTGATGGTGGCCAGTGAGCAGGTTGATGGTGGCTAGTGAGCAGGTTGCCAGTGGCTAGTAAGAAGGTTCCCCATGGCTAGCGAGCAGGCTGCCGGTGGCTAGCGAACAGGTTGCCCTGGGCTAGCAAGCAGGTTGCTGGTGCCCACTGGCCCACTCCCCCTTTGCCCCACCCCCCGCCCCCACAGGTGAACGGCGTGCCCACCCCACTACCCCATGCCGGGGGTCCCTCATCTGTCACCGTGGTGGCCCGGGGGTGGGAGTTGGTGGCCCAGACCCCCCAGGGGGTGATGGTGGCTTTCGACGGGCGCAACGGCCACGTCACCGTCCAGGTACCTGGGGAGTATGGGGGGCGTCTGTGCGGCCTCTGCGGTGATGGTGATGGCGACCCCCGCAACGATGCGAGGCCGGCAGCGGGGGTGGCGGGTGGGGGGAGGGGGGGAAGGGGGGTGTGGGGAGGTGGGGGTGTGTGGGACAGGGCAGAAAGGGGGGGAGGGGGGATGCGGGGTGCTGCTGGAGGAGGGGGGGCCCTTCCGGCTCTGCCACGCAGCTGTTCACCCTGGGACCTACTACCGGGACTGCGTGGCTGACGGGTGTCGCGGGGACGGCGCCTGCCGTGTCATCGCCGCCTACACCGCCGCCTGCCAGAAGGCTGGGGAGAAGGTTCTGGAATGGCGCTCACAGGGCTTCTGCCGTGAGTCACCCAACTGGGGGGGCGGGGGAGGGGGCAGGGGAGAGGCAAGGGGGGACAGGGATCCATAGAGCACCCCCAGACCCATAGAGCACCCCAGGACCCATAGAGCACCCAGGTGTGTGGGTGGGTGGGGGTTCAGCCCCATAGAACACCCAGGGACCCATAGAGCACCCCAGGACCCAGGTTGGGGGGCTCCAGCCCCACAGAGCACCCAGGGATCCACACAGCACCCAAGTGTTGGGGGAGGGGTGTGTTCCTACCCCCCACAGCGCCCCCCAGGGGGTCCCAGACCCCTTCCGGGGTGGGGGTGGGGGTGTCCCAGGCACCCGGGCAGCACCCAACCCGCCCCCCCTCCCCTCCCCCCACAGCCCCCAAGTGCCCGGTGGGCACCCGCTACACCCTCTGCACCCCCAGCTGTGCCCAAGGGTGCCGGGAGGGCTGCGCATCCCCCCATGATGCCGCGGGGTGCCCAGTGATGGCAGTGAGGGCAGCGACGGCAGCGGTGGGAGCAAAGGCAGCGATGGAAGCAAGGGTAGCAACGGCAGCGGTGGAAGCATCAGGGGCCACCAGCCCCCCAGGGACCTGCCGCGCCGTGGGGACACGTCACTACGTGACCTTCGACGGGGCGCCCGCGGCCACCGGGGGTCACTGCCCCTACGTGGTGGCGCGGAGCTGCGGCCCCCCCGGGCCCCACCCCCCCTTCCAGGTCACCATCACCCCCCAGCCCCGCGGTGGCACTGGAGGCCGGAGGGTGACTGTGAGCGTGGGGAAGCACCGGTGGGTGCTACAGGGGGCGCGGCTGGGCAGCGTGGAGGTGAGGGGGGGGAGGGGAGGTGAGGGGGGGTGGGGGGGAAGAGGATGGATGGATGGATGGATGGAGGAGTTTGGGGGGCTGAAGAAGGTTGGAGAAGGTTGTGGGGCTTGAGAAGGTTGGAGAAGGTTGTGGGGCTGGAGAAGCTTGTGGGGCTGGAGAAGGTTGGAGAAGGTTGGGGGGCTGGAGAAGGTTGGAGAAGATTGGGGGGCTGGAGAGAGTTGGAGAAGGTTGTGGGTCTGGAGAAGGTTGGAGGAGGTTGTGGGGCTGGAGAAGGTTGGAGATCTGGAGAAGGTTGTGGGGCTAGAGAAGGTTGGGGGGTTGGAGAAGGTTTGAGGTCTGGAGGAGGTTGGAGGGCTGGAGAAGATTGGAGGAGGTTGCGGGGGTGGAGAAGGTTGGAGAAGGTTGTGGGGCTGCAGAAGGTTCCAGAAGGTTGTGGGGCTGGTGGAGGCCACGAAGCTCTGGAGAAGGTCAGAGGACACGTGGCCACCACCTGGAAAGACCCCTCAGGGGGGACCACGTGGGGCAGCCCCCTAAGTATGTCCCCCCCTCCCCCCCCCCCCCCAGGTGGACGGTGCTGCCGTGCCGCTGCCCACCTGCCGGGGGGGCGGAGCCACCTGTGTCACCTCCTGGGGTGCCACCACCCTCCTGGTGGCCACCGGCTCCGGCCTCCGCGTCACCACTGGCCCCGGGGTGGGGGTGACTATCACCGTGACCCCCCAGCACCGGAACAGCACCTGCGGCCTCTGCGGCAACTTCGATGGTGGCCCCAGCAACGACGGTGGCCACATGGACCCCACCCCCAGCTGTCCCCTCCCCCCCCCATGCCACCAACCCCCCCGGTGGAAGCGGCAGCACCAGGAGCTTTGCGGGGTCCTCCAGGATCCCCGAGGGCCCTTTGGGGCCTGTCACCCCAGGGTGGCCCCCGGGGTCTTCTACAGCATCTGCCTGCAGGAGCTTTGTGAAGCTGCGATGGGCCACCAGGAGGTTCTCCAGAAGGTTCTCCAGAAGGTTGTCCAGGAGGGCCACCAGGAAGGCCACCAGAAGGACTACCAGGAGGTTCTCCAGAAGGTTCTCCAGGAGGCCCACCAAGAAGTTCTCCAGAAGGGCTACCAGAAGGTTCTCCAGAAGGTTCTCCAGAAAGTTCTCCAGGAAGGCCACCAAGAAGTTCTCCAGAAGGGCTACCAGGAGGTTCTCCAGGAGGTTCTCCAGGAGGGCCACCAAGAAGTTCTCCAGAAGGGCCACCAGGAGGTTCTGCAGGAGGGCCACCAGGAAGTTCTCCAGATGGTTCTCCAGGAGGTGCTCAGTGCCTATGAGGCGGCTTGTCACCAGGCGGGAGCGCGGGTGGGACACTGGAGGACACCCGACATCTGCCGTGAGTTGGGGACCATGGGGACATCGGGGGGGGAGGGGACAAGTTGATGTCCCTGTGGGTCCATGGTGGCCTTGGTGTCCCCTCCTCGGTGTCCCCTCTTTGGTGTCCCTTCCATGGTGACCTCTTTTTGGTGTCCCCTCCATGATGGTGTCCCCTCCATGATGTCCCCTCCCCCATGGTGACCTCTCTTTGGTGTCCCCTCCATGGTGTCTCCTTGATGTCCCCACCTTGGTGTCCCCTCCATGATGTCACCTCCATGGTGTCCCCTTCTTGGTGTCCCCTCCCCCATGGTGTCCCCTCCCCCATGGTGACCTCCCTTTGGTGTCCCCTCCCCCCATGTGTCCCCCCTCACCCCTCCGTGTCCCCTCCAGCCCGGGGGTGCCCCCGGCCCCTCCCCCGCTGTCACCCCGGGGCCACCTGCGCATCCCCCCCCAGGCTGCAGCCGAGGGACCTGCTGGCAGGTGAGGGGGGGAGGGGCACCGGGGGGGGGGGGGGCCAGGTGGCCACCAGGGGTGGCTGGTGGGCAACCAGGTGGATGGTGGCCACCGAAGAGTGGCTGGTGGGCAACAAGGTGGCTGGTGGGCTACCACATGGCTGTGGGCAACAAGGTGGCTGGTGGCTACCAGGGGTGGCTACTAGGCCACCAGGGGTGGCTGGTGGGCAACCAGGTGGCTGGTGGCTACCAGGGGTGCCTGGTGACTACCATGGGTGGTTGGTGGGCAACGAGGTGGTTGGTGGCTAACAAGGTGGCTGGTGGGCCATGGGGTGGTTGGTGGGCAACAAGGTGGATGATGGGCTACCATGGGTGGCCGGTGGGCCACCAGGTGGCTGGTGGACCACCAGGTGGCTGGTGGATGAGGACTGGCTGGTGGTCACCAAGAGTGGTTGGTGGCCACCACGCCCCCCTCCCAGGCCAGCTGCTGGAAGTGCTGCCGCTGCGAGGCCTCGGACAGACCTTGGTGGCCCCGGGGGACCTGGTGGGCCACCTGCTGCCCCTCCCCCACCTCCCCTTGGCCCCGTAGTGTCCCCAAGGAGGGGGGGAAGAGGACACAGTGGGGGGGGGGGAGGGGAGAGTTGTGTCCCCATCCCCCCCAATTTCTTCATTAAACTTTTGCTCCCAGGGGTGGTCGGTGGCTTTGATCTGTCCCCTCCCCCACCCCCTCCGACCCCTCCCTCCACCCATCCCCTCCCCCCCCCCCAGTAAAACCACCCCAGTGACCAGTTCACTCCTTTATTGGCCACCAGGCGGGTGACAGCAGTGTGTGTCGTGTGTGTCCCCCCTCTCAGCGGTGTCCCGTGTCCCCTCCCCCCCCCTCCAGCTCCGGGGTGGGGGAGGGGCGGGGGTTGCTCAGATTTTGCCGGGGAAGGTCCCCTCCTCGCGGTACTCGTCCCACGTGGTCACCTGGGGGGGGGGGAAGGGGACAAGGTGACACCGGGGTGCGGGGCACGACACACAGACACAAACCCCCTGGGGACACTTGGGTCCACCCTGGAGGACCCTGAGGGACCCAAGGACCATGGGGACACCCTGGGGACCTTTGGAGACACCTTGAGGACACCCTGGGGACACTTGGGGACACCCTGGGGACACATAGTGACACTTGGGGGCACCCTGGGGACACTCTGAGGACACTTGGTGACACCCTGGGGGACCGTGAGGGCTGTGGGACTATCTTGGGGACATTGAGGACACCTTGGGGCACCCTGGAGGCCCCTGAGGGACCCAAGGACGATGGAGACACCGTGGGGACACTTGGTGACATTTGGGGAGCCCTGGGGACCCTTGGTGACCCCTGGTGACCCTTGGGGACCTGTGGTGACATTTGGGGACCCCCTGGTGACCCTCATTGACCCTTGTAGACACCCTTGTTGACCCTGGGGGCATCCTTGTTGACCCATGTTGACCCCTGGTGACCCATGTTGACCTTTGCTGACTCCTGGTGACACACTTGGTGACCCACGTTGACCCTTGCAGAACTTTGGGGACACCCTTGTTGACCCCTATTGACCCTTGGGGACATTTGGGGACACCTGGTGAGCTTTGGGGACCCTCACCCAGGAGGTGGGACACAAGGACCTGTAGACCCGCTGGTACCACTGGCAGGGGCTGGCGTCTGCCCCTTTGGCCGCCATCGCCTTCTGGCACCGGTGGAAATCTGTGGGGGGGGCGGGGGGTGGGGGGGGTGAGGGGACACTGAGGAGACACCGAGGGGACCCCCCGGGTGGGAGGAAGGGACCGTGGTGGCCCCTGGAGGGTCCCTGGTGGACCGGGGGGGGAGGGGCAGTACCCAGGTAGTTCTGCCAGCAGTTGCGCGTCTGGTTCTGGTTGGGGAAACGGCTGTCGAAAGGAGCCGTCTTGTAACGCTCCAGCTTGGCCTTGATGTCCTCTGCCATGCTAATTAGCGGCCTAATTAGCAGCCGGCACTCGTTAATGATGCAGAAGGGGTTAATTAGCCATCCCCTCCCCCCGGAGTGATTAACACACCCCCCCCCCGCCACGACCACCCCCCCCCCCCCACCCCCCCCCAGAGAATTAATCCACCGTTTGTGGCCGTGACACCAGCACAAACACCACCAAGGACAAACCCAGCTACTCTATTAACTAATTAACAAGGCTAATTAATCCTTCCTGGGCTAATTAATATTCCTCTGAGGGCAATTAGTCCCCCCTTGAGATAATTAATCACTTCTGGGAGTAATTAAACCATCATTTGTGGCCATAACACCAACAAAACCAGTAAGGAACAGCCACAGGGATATACCTATCTACTCTATTAACTAATTAACAGGGTTAATTAAGACCCACACGGCTAATTAATAATTTCTGAGGGTAGTTAGCCACCTCTTGGGATAATTAATCACCCCAGGTAGTAATTAATCCATCGTTTGTGGCCATAACACCACAACAAACACCACCAAGGACAGACCCAGCTACTCTGTAACTAATTAACAGGATTAATTAACCCCCCCCCGGACTAATTAATATTCCTCTCAAAGTCATTAACTCTCTCTGGGACTAATTAACCACCCCACATACACAAAAGATACTCGTTAATTAACTCCTTAACAATAATTAGGAAACAAACAGCTTTACCAGAGTTAATTTCAAAAGGGCTAATTAGCTCTACTAATTAGTTAGGAGTTAATTAAGCTAATTCAGCATTAATAGTCCCCCCCAGGATAATTAACCCCCTCAGCAATAATTAACCCAGTTGTGTAGGAGAAAGGAGGGTAATGGGCGCAAATTAGTGCGGCTAATTACACCCCCCGGGCTAATTAACCTCCCCCCAAGTGCCCTCCCAGTAACCCCGCCAGTGCCTTCCAGTAACCCCGCCCAGTAACCCACCAGTGCCTCCCAGTAACCCACCAGTAGCCCTCCAGTGCCTCCCAGTAACCCCCCCAGTGGCACCAGTAACCTCCCAATAACCCCCCCAGTGCCCTCCCAGTAACCCACCAGTAGCCCTCCAGTGCCTCCCAGTAACCCCACCCAGTGGCACCAGTAACCCCCCAGTAAGCCCCCCAGTGCCACCAGTAACACCCCATTAACCCCCCCAGTGCCCACCCAGTACCCCCCAGTAACCCCAGAGTAACCCCCCCAGTGCCCTCCCAGTAGCCCCCCGTGCCTCCCAGTAGCCCCAGTAACCACCCAGTGCCCCCCAGTGCTTCCCCAGTGCCCTCCCAGTAACAGCCAAGTACCACCAACAACCCTCCCAGTAATGCCCCAGTACCACCAGCAGCCCTCCCAAGTAGCCCTCCCAGCAACAGTCCCAGTGCCTCCCAGCGCCACCAATAACCCTCCCAGTAACCCCCCAGCGCCACCAGTAAACCTCCCAGTAGCCCTCCCAGCAACGCCCCAGTGCCTCCAGTAACCCTCCCAGCAACGCCCCCGTGCCCTCCCAGTAGCCCCCACTAACCTCCCCAGCGCTCCCAGTAGCTCCCAGTTCCCCCCCCCTCACCCGGTACCACCGACGCGACTCAAAGTGACTTTCACCACCGCCGCCCCCGAGCCGGAACTGGAACCAAGGAGACGCAGCGGAAGCGCAGCGCGCCGCCGGAAGTGACGTAGTACCAGCCCTGCGAACCTAAGCCGAGCGGCCATAGAGATGCGGCGGGTGGAGCGACACACGCGGAGGTGGGGGCGGGAGCTTGGAGGACCGCGGCGGCCATAGAGAGGACTTAGGAGGACTGAGCGTCGCCCGCGGTGGGAGGACCCCGCGCCTACCCGGAAGTACCCCCCAAGGACCCCCAAACACCCTCTGGGGACCCCAGGACCCCCAAAATGGCTCATCCCTGCCCAAAGACCCCCCCAGGACGCCCAAAATGGGCCCCAGAGCCCCCAGAATGGCCCATTCCTGCCCAAAGACACCCCCCCCCCCGAGACCCCCAAAATGACCCCAGGACCCCCCCAGGACCCCCCAAAATGGCCTATCCCTAAGCACAGACCCCCCAGGACCCCCAAAATGGGCCCCAGACCCCCCAGAATTGCCCATTCCTGCCCAAAGACCCCCCCAGGACCCCCAAAATTGCACATCTCTGCCCAAAGAACCCCCCGGACCCCCCAAATTGGTCCCAGGACACCCCGGGACCCCCGAAAATGGCCCATACCTGCCCAAAGACCCCCCCAAAATCACCCCAGGATCCCCCCAACCCCCCCCAAAATGGCCCATCCCTAAGCACAGACCCCTCTACAGGACCCCTAAAATGGGTCTCAGACCCCCCAGAATGGCCCATTCCTGCCCAAAGACCCCCCCAGGACCCCACAAAATGGCCCCAGAACCCCCCAAATCCCCCTAGGACCCCCCAAACCCCCCATTTCTGTACCCAGATCCCCCCCAGCACCCCCAAAACCCCTCAGGACCCCCTAAATCCCCCCCCGGACCCCCCAAAATCCCCGTTTCTGTCCCCAGACCCCCCCCCGAACCCCTAAACGCCCCTCAGAACCCCCCAAATCCCCCCCAGCACCCTCCGTGTTCCCTGGGGGGTCCCCAGGGGCGTTTCGGGGTCTCCGGCGGGCTCTAGGACCCGGGCAACCACTGCCGCTGCTGCCCTCCCTGGGCACTTCCGCCCGGCTTGGGGCCTTGACGCCGAGGGGGCGGGGGACGCGCATGTGCGGTGCCGGGGCGGGGCTTGGGGCGGCGCTTCCGGATCCGGGGCAGAGGCGCGTGTGGGCCCGCGTGCAGCAGCGGCGGGATGAGGCCAGGTGGGGACTGGGAGGGAAGTGGGATGGGGACTGGGGGCACTGGGAGGGGACTGGGGGGTACTGGGATAGGACTGGGGGCCACTGGGAGGGCTGGGATTTACTTGGGGGGATTGCGGGTAACTGGGAGGGACTGGGAGAGACTGGGGATAACTGGGATGGGAGTGGGATGGACGTGGACTGGTGGCCCTGGGAGGGCTGGGATGTACTGGGGGGGACTGGAAGGGACTGGGATGGGACTCTGAGGGGACTGGGCGATAACTGGGAGGGCTGGGATGTACTGGAGGAACTGGGGGGTAACTGGGATGGGACTGCGGGCCACTGGGAGGGATTGGGGGGGTAACTGGGATGGGACTGGGGGGGGTCAGGGATGGACTGGGAGGGACTAGGGAGTAACTGGGGGGGGCTGGGCTGTACTGAGAGGGCTGGGATGTACTGGGTGGAACTGGGAGGGACTGGGTGGTAACTCGGATAGGACTGGGGGGGACTGGGATGAACTAGGGGGTAACAGGCACTGGGAGAGACTGGGGGGTGACTGGGATGGACTGGGATATACTGGGGGCACAGGGAGGGCTGGGATGTACGGGGGGGGCACTGGGAGGGACTAGCGTGGCACTGGGGGTAACTGGGAGGGACTGGGTGGTAATTGGGATGGGACTAGGGGTGGACGGGGGGGCACTGGGAGGGCTGGGATTTACTTGGGGGTAGTTGGGCTAACTGGGATGGGCTGGGGGCACTGGGAGGGACAGAGGGGGGACTGGGATGTACTGGGGGGCTGGGATGGGACTGGGAGGGACGGGGTAACTGGGGAGGGGACTGGGGGCGCTGGGATGGGACTGGGGGGTAACTGGGATAGGACTGGGATGTACTGGGGCATTGGGAGAGCTGGTATGTACTGGGGGGACAGGTATAACTGGGAGGGATTGGGGGGTAACTGGGATGGGATTGGGGGCATTGGGAGGACTGGGGGGGCAACTGAGAGGGGCTGGGGGTACTGGGATGGCGCTGGGAGGGACTGGTGGGTAACTGGGATGGCACTGGGAGAGACTGGGAGGTTAAGAGGGAGGAACGAAGTGGCACTGGGGGCAACTGGGATGGACTGGGGAGCAGCTGGGGTGTACTTGGGGGGTGACCAAGAGGGTAGTTGACCTAAACTGGGAATACTGGGAGCCAGTGGGGGGTTACTGGGCAGGAGCTGGGAGCTCTCTGCAGCGCTCCTAGTCCCTCCCAGTGCTCCCAGTTTGACGGCGGCTCCCAACAGGGTTCAGCCCCCGGGGGGGGCGCGGCCGGCCGCGGCGGCTTCCGGGGGGGGCCGAGGTGAGTGGGGCCCTCCCAGTGTTCCTAGTATGGCACTGGGAACCCCCATGCCCTCCCAGTCTGACTCCTCCCCCCCCCCCGCCAGTTACTTCCTGTCCCCTTCCCAGTATGCCCAGTTCCCCCCCGCACGCCCAGTTAGCCCCCTGTCCTCTCCCCCAGTATGCCCAGTTCCACTTCTACCCTCTCCCCAGTACACCCCAGTTCCTACTCTGTTCTCTCCCCGGTATGCCCAGTGCTCCCCAGTATGCCCAGTTACCATCTGCCCTTCCCCCAGTATGCCCAGTCACACTCCCAGTGTGCCTAGTTCCCCCCATCCCTTCCCAGTATGTCCCCAGTATGCCCAGTTTCCCCTTTGTCCCCTCGCCAGTATGCTAGGTTGCACTCCCAGTATACCCAGCTTCCCTTTTGCCTCCTCCCGGCATGCCCAGTTTCCTCTCCATCCCCTCCCCCAGTATGCCCAGTGCCCCTCCCCCATTCCCACTGCTCCCCCCCCTTCCCAGTGATCCCAGTAACCCCGGTACCCCCCATTCCCAGTGCTCCTAGTAAATCCGGTGCCTCTCCCCCCCTTCCCAGTGCTCCCAGTAACCTCAGTGCTTCTCTCCCCCTTCCCAGTGCTCCCAGTAAACTCACGACGCCTTCCCCGATTCCCAGAGCCCCCTCCCCCCATTCCCACTGCTCCTCCTCCCTCATTCCCAGGGCTCCCAGTAATCACAGCACTTCTCCACCCCCTTCCCAGTGCTCCCAGTAAACCCACTGCCCCTCTTCTTTTCCCAGTGCTCCCAGTAAAGCCAGTGCCTCTTCCCCATTCCCACTGTCCCTCCCCCCATCCCAGTGCTCCCAGTAACCCCATTTTCCTTTCCCCCCCACAGGTGGCAGTTTCCAGCCCCGCGGGGGCGGCTCCGCAGGGCGGGGGAGGGGCGGCCCGGCCCGGGGGGGGAGGGGTGGGGGGAGGGGCGGGGGGAGGGGCGGCCGCGGTGGCTTCAAGGGTGGCAAGAAAGTGACGGTGGAGCCACATCGGCACGAAGGTGGGTGGGGGCGGGGCTGGGGGGAGGGGAAGGGGAGGGGGGGAGGGGCTGGGGTGAGGCTGTGGGGAGGGGCTGGGAGAAGGAGGGGCTCTGGGGGGAGGGGCCAGAGGGGAGGGGTTGTGGGGGAGGGGCGGAGGGTCCTTGGGGGGAATGGGGAGGGGCTGCGGGGGGAGGGGCTGTAACTGAGGGAGAGACAAGGAGAGGGGGAGGGGCAAGGGGTGGAGGAGGGGCTCTAGGGGGGAGGGGTGGGAGGTCCTTGGGGGGAGTGGGGAGGGGCTGTGGGTGGAGGGGAGGGGCAGGGGATCCTGGGGGGGAGGGGCTGTGGGGGAAGAGGGAGAAGCAGAGGGGGAGGGGCTGTTGGGGTGGGAGAGGGGGCTGTGGGTCCTTGGGGGGAGGGGGGGGTGGGGGTGAGACTCTGGGGG
This sequence comes from Falco biarmicus, assembly GCF_023638135.1. NCBI lineage: Eukaryota > Metazoa > Chordata > Aves > Falconiformes > Falconidae > Falco > Falco biarmicus. Next base: position 104,147,386 of record NC_079290.1, read on the forward strand.
TAGGGGCTGTGGGGCAGCTCTGTGCCGTGGGTGCTGCCCCTCCCCAGGCGTGTTCATCTGCCGAGGCCGTGAGGATGCGCTGGTGACACGGAACCTGGTGCCGGGGGAGTCAGTGTACGGGGAGAAACGGATCGCGGTGGAGGTACTGGGAGCACTGGGGGGACTGGGAGGGGCTGGGGAAGGGCCTGGTGGTAACTGGAGAGGACTGGGGGTGATTTGGAGGAGACTGGGAGGAACTGGGGAAGGGACGGGGTGATTTGGAGGAGACTGGGAGGCACTGGGATGGGACTGGGGGAACTGGGAAGGGACTGGGTGTGACAGGGAGGGGATTGGGCGTGACTGGAAAGGGACTGGGAGTAACCGGGAGGGACTGGACAAGCACTGGGAGGGCGCTGGGGGCAACTGGGAGGCACTGGTGCCACTGGGAGAGCCAGAGAAGAGCACCAGGACGTTCTCCAGCTCCATACTGGGAGGTGATACTGGTGGTACTGGGAGGCTGGGGGGTGTCCATAGGGCACCACAGCTGGTGGGTGACGTGTCCTCTGATGGCCCCATGATCATGATAATGACTTGTGGTGGTTCCACCAAGATGGTGGCCACCACCAGGACCTTCTCCAGCTCCATACTGGGAGCACTGGGAAGTGGCACTGGGAGGCTGGGGGGTGTCCATGGAACACCACAGCTGGTGGGTCACGTGTCCCCATGTGTCCCTGTCCCCATGATAGTGACTCATGGTGGTGTCACCAAGGTGCTGGTCACCACCAGGAACTTCTCCGGCTCAATATTGGTGGCACTGGTGGCTGGGGCTGTCCACGGGGCACCATGACCACCAGGTGACTTGTCCCCCCCGTGTCCCTGTCTCCGGGATGGTGACATCAAGGTGGTGGCACCAGGGTGTTGGCCACTTCCAGGATGGTGGCCATCACCACAACCTTCTCCAGCTCCATACTGGGAGGTGGCACTGGTGGCTGGAAGTGTCCATGGGACACCATAGCTGGTGGGTGACATGTCACCTGATGTCCCCATGATCATGACAGTGACTCACGGTGGTGTCACCCAAGATGGTGGCCACCACCAGGACCTTCTTCGGCTCCATACTGGTGGCACTGGGAGGCGATACTGCTGGCACTGGTGGCTGGAGGTGTCCATGGGACACCGTGACCACCAGGTGACCTGTCCCCCTGTGTCCCTGTCCCCAGGACGGTGACACCAAGGTGGAGTACCGCGCCTGGAACCCCTTCCGCTCCAAGTTGGCAGCCGCCATCTTGGGTGGCATCGACCAGATCCACATCCGGCCCGGGGACCAAGGTCCTGTACCTGGGCGCCGCCTCGGGGACAACAGTGTCCCACGTCTCCGACATCGTGGGGCCGGTGAGGACACGGGGCCACCACCTGGGGGGAGGGGGAGGGGAGGAGGTGGCATCTGCATGGGGTTCTGGAGGTGGTATCTCCATGGGGTTGTGGTGGTGGCATCTCCATGGGGTTGGGGAGGTGGTATCTGCGCATGTTTCTGGAGGTGGCATCTGCACAGGGTTGTGGTGGTGGCATCTCCAGGGGGATGGGGAGGTGGCATCTGCACATGCTTCTGGAGGTGGCATCTTCAGGGGGCTGGGGGGGGTGGCATCTGGACATGCTTCTGGAGGTGGCATCTCCATGGGGTTGGGGAGTGGGCATCTGCATGGGTTTCTGGAGGTGGCATCTCCATGGGGTTGGGGAGTGGGCATCTGCATGGGTTTCTGGAAGTGGCATCTGCATGGGCTTGGGAGGTGGCATCTGCATGGGCTTCTGGAGGTGGCATCTCCAGGGGGCTGGTGACAACGTGAGGTGGCATCTGCATGGGCTTGGGGAGGTGGTATCTCTGTGGGTTTGGGGACAGCCTGGAGGTGGCATCTCCGTGGGCTTGGATCTGGAAGTCCATTGGGTGGTGGCCCCATGTCCCTGAAGATGTCCCCCACCATGAGGACCTGTCCCCCTCTCCAGGAGGGGCTGGTTTATGCCGTCGAGTTCTCCCACCGCTCAGGCCGGGACCTCATCAACGTGGCCAAGAAACGCACCAACGTCATCCCGGTCATTGAGGACGCCCGGCACCCCCACAAGTACCGAATGCTCATCGGTGAGGCGCCACCACTACTCCAGAAGGTTCTGGAGAACATCTGGGTGGCTTTCAGGGTGGTTTGGAGGTCTTGGAGAAGGTCTGGAGGGTCCTTCAAGGCACCTCTGAGATGTTCCTGACATAGTTTTGGGTTCTGTGAGGCTCTTGGAGGGATTTGGTGGTGCTGAAGAGCACTTTGGGGGTCTCTAGAAGGTTTTGGAGAAGATGTAGGTGGTCTTCAAGGCAGTTTGGAGGCTTTCTAGAAGGCCTGGAGGTCCTTCAATACACCTCTGAGAGGTTTCTGAGGTGGTTTTGGGTTTTGTGAGGCTCTTGGAGGGATTTGGTGGTGCTGGAGAAGACTTTGGGAGTCTCTAGAAGGTTCTGGAGAAGATCTAGGTGGCCTTCAAGGTGGTTTGCAGGTGCTGGCGAAGGTCTGGAGGGTCCTTCAAGGTGTCTCCAAGAGGTTTCTGACGTAGTTTGGGGTTTTGTGAAACTCTTGGAGGCATTTGGTGGTGCTGGAGAAGACTTTGGGGTTCTCTGAGCTCCTGGAGAACATCTGGAGGGTCCTTCAAGGCACCTCCGAGAGGTTCTTGGGGTGATTTTGGGGGGCAGGGCTGGGTTGACGGGGTGGCTGGGAGGTATTTTGGGGTCTCCCAGGTCTCGGGGACAAGTTGGGGTGTCCGGGGTGGGGGATGGGTGGGGGTTGGGGTGCCCGTGACTGAGGTGTCCCCTCCCCCACCCCAGGCATGGTGGATGTGATCTTCGCTGACGTGGCACAGCCCGACCAGACGCGCATCGTGGCCCTCAACGCCCACAACTTCCTGCGCAACGGTGGCCACTTTGTCATCTCCATCAAGGTAAGCCACCAGTATGGGCTAGTATGCACCAGTATGGATCAGTATGCACCAGTATAGACCAGTATGCAGCAGTACCCGCCACTGACCAGTACTTGGGCACTGGGAGCTGGTGAGGACCAGTAATGGGGCGCTGGGCACCAGTATGGACCAGTCAGGACCAGTAAAGGGCCACTGGGAACCAGTAAGGACCAGTACTGGAAGTGGGAACCAGTAGCAGCTAGTACTGGGAAGCAGGAACCAGTAGGGACCAGTACCCCACTACTGGGAACCAGTAATGACCAGTAATGGGGTGCTAGGAGCTGGTGAGGACCAGTAACAGGACACCAGGCACCAGTAAGGACCAGTAAAGGGCCACTGGGTGCCAGTAAGGACCAGTAAAGGGCCACTGGGCGCCAGTGGGGACCAGTACTGGGAAGCGGGAGCAGTTATGGGTCCCCAGGCTCCCAGTATGACCCAGTGACGTGTGCCCGGGCTCCCTGTGAGCCCAGTAGTGGGTCTCTGGGCTCCCAGTAAGGCCCAGTGCTGTGTCCCTGAGCTCCCAGTAAGAACCAGTGACAGGTCTCCTGGTCTCTGGGCTCCCATTGAGCCCCAGTAACAGCCCCCCAGCCTCCCAGTATGACCCAGTGCCATGTCCCCGAGCTCCTAGTAAGATCCAGTAAGGCGTGTGGCGCCTGCTGGGGGTCCCCCAGCCTCCCCCTAACCCCCCTCCCCCCCCTCCCCCCCCCCCCCCCAGGCGAACTGCATCGACTCGACGGCGGCGCCCGAGGCAGTGTTCGCGGGCGAGGTGAGGAAGATGACAGCTGAGCAGATGAAGCCGCAGGAGCAGCTGACACTGGAGCCCTATGAGAGGGACCACGCTGTGGTGGTGGGGGTCTACAGGTGGGACTGGGGGGCAATGGGAGGGACTGGGGGGAACTGGGAGGGCACTGGGATGGACTGGGTGGGAACTGAGGGACACTGGGAGGGGACTGGGATGCACTGGGAGGGGCTAGGAGGGGACTGAGAGGGATTGGGAGGGGACTGTGGGTACTATGAAGGGCTAGGAGGGCACTGGGCGGAGAGTGGGGGTACTGGGAGGGCATTGGGAGGCACTGGGAGGTGCTTGAAGGTCAGTGGGATGGACTGGGAGAGGAGTGGTGGGCAGTAGGATGGACTATGAGGGGACTGGAGGGAACTGGGAGTTGGGGGGGGGGACTTGGGGGCACTGGGAGGGACTGGGTGGAGACTGGGGGGGCACTGGGACAGACTGGGATGTGCTGGGAGGAGACTTGGGGGCGACTGAGGGCACTGGGCTGGACTGGGAGGGGACTGGCGGCCATACTGGGAGGGGCTGGTCCATACTGGGAGGGCACTTGGCCATACTGGGACGGGACTGGTGGCAATACTGGGAGGGACTGGGCCATACTGGGAAGAACTGG
>NC_079290.1:104151952-104193338 GCF_023638135.1 Falco biarmicus
GGACCCCAAGAAACCCGGCGTCTACGTCAACCTCTGCAAATACACCCAGTGGCTCCAGGAGACCATGAGGAGGAACTGAGCCCCCCAGCCCCAACGACCTGGGATGGACCCTACAGCTCCTCCTCCTCCTCCTCCTCCTCCCTGATGGTGGTCCCCAGAGCCGGCCGGTCCGAGCGCTGGGGTACACACCGGGGGGAGGAGCAGGAGTTGAAATGTCGGTGAATAAAATTTTCTGACGTGGTTTTTCACCACGTCGTTCACGGGTGGAGGACAACTGTGGCAGGTCAAGGGGCCCTGGGCTGCCCCAGGTCTGGCAGGGGTAGGAGAAAACCCAGGTCACCATCTTTGGGGTAGACCCATGGTCCCTGGCCATGGAGTAGACCCATTAACCCTACCATTGAGCAGATCTGATGGCCCCACCATGGAGTAGACCCATTGACCCCACCATGGAGTAGACCCATTGACCCCACGGTGGGGCAGATCTGATGGCCCCACCATGGGGTGGACCTGTTGACCCCACCATGGGGCAGATCTGATGGCCCCACCATGGGGTTGACCTGTTGACCCCACCATGGGGCAGATCTGATGGCCCCACCATGGGGTTGACCTGTTGACCCCACCGTGGGGTAGACCCGTTGACCCCACCGTGGGGCAGATCTGATGGCCCCACCATGGGGTTGACCTGTTGACCCCACCGTGGGTCAGATGATGGCCCCACCATGGGGTTGACCTGTTGCCCCCAGCATGGGGCAGATCTGATGGCCCCCACCATGGCATTGACCCATTGATGCCACTTCAGTAGACCCGTTGACCCCACCATGGGGTAGACCCATTGACCCCACTTCAGTAGACCCGTTGACCCCACAATGGGGTAGACCCATTGGCCCCACTGCAGCAGACCTGTTGACTTCACCATGGGGCAGATCTGATGGCCCCCACCATGGGGTTGACCCATTGACCCCTCCGTGGGGCAGACCCAACCCACTGGACCATTTTTGGGGTCATCAAGGCTCTTTCCAACACCACAGGGGGACAAAATCCAACTGGGTCCCCCCCTCCCCCGCACGAACACCAAGCCCCTGAGCCACGTTCTCCTGGGTTCTTCCATCCCAACTCCACCTCCAACATCTGCCCCCAGGAAGACAACCCACCCCCAAAGGGGACAACTCCAGAGGGAGCAGAAGGGGCCAAATTGCCCAACCTGGGGGTAATGTGGCAGGAGATTGGAGTTGTTTTGCCCCCCCATGAGGAGCATCCACCCAAGGCCACGTTGGTGGCACCGAGCAGTGAGAAGTCAACCGCTGGAGGCCAAATCCACCCAACACCTGGAGCTGAGGCCTCTATTTTGCGGGAAAAGGTGGAGGGTGAGGGGGGGTTCATTCTGGTCCCACCACGGTGGGATGGAGGTGGAGGTGACACCACCTTGGTTGTGACGTGTCTATGGGTTGGGGGATGTAGAAGAACCTGGAGGTCTTTACCGGTGGAAGAGGAGACGTGGTGAGGTCAGAGCGTCATGTGTCGTCCCCCGTGGCGCAGCAGGGCAGGGAGCGACGCCGGGTCACCTTGCGCAAGGTGTCCCCCTCCCTTTCTTCCCCCACGTGGTGGTGGCCCGGCGCGTTGGAGGGCGTGGGACTTGTCTGGCCACCGCGGTGGGGCAAGAGGGTTTGGTCCAGGGCCAAGTCCCCAGGGAGGTGGAGGAGCAGTTGGCTGTCATCACTTGGGCCACCGGTGGCCACCGGGGAGTTGCCGGTCTTGCTCGGGGTTTCACAAGGAGGTTCAACACACCCCCCCCTCCCATTTGGCAACGACAAAGGAGGTTGGACTTGGAGGGTCCCACCGTGGTGGCCACCAGGTGTGGTGGGCTCCTACACTGGGGTCCAGCACGAGCAACTCCATCAGCCTTGGGGAGTTGGGCAAGGTGCTTGGTGGGATCTCATCAACGTGGCCATGGAGGTCTGGTCGATGTGTCCATGGAGGTCTGGTCAACATGTCTGTGGAGGTCTCGTCAATGTGTCCATGGAGGTCTGGTCAACATGTCTGTGGAGGTCTCGTCAATGTGTCCATGGAGGTCTGGTCAACATGTCTGTGGAGGTCTCGTCAATGTGTCCATGGAGGTCTGGTCAACATGTCTGTGGAGGTCTCGTCAATGTGTCCATGGAGGTCTGGTCGACGTGTCCATGTAGTCCGGTCAACATGTCCATGGAGTCTGGTCAATGTGTCCATGGAGGTCTGGTTGACATGTCCATGGAAGCTGTTCGACGTATTTGTGGAGGCCTGGTCAACGTGTCCATGGAGGCCTGGTCTATGTGTCAGTGGAGGTCTGGTCAACGTGTCCATGGAGGACATCCTCCTCCAGGGTCTGAGTTGACTCCCTGGTGCCCCCCAACCATCCTCCAGGGTTCAGTCGAGATGTTTACGGAGGTGGAGGTGACATGTCCGCGTCCGTGGGTCCGATGGGTCACCATGTCCATGGAAGTGAAGTTCAACCATCCCTTGGTCAGGTCACGAGGACCATCACAGAGCTGGGTCCTGCGGGCCACCAAGAGCCACCAGCAGAGGAGAAGACACCAGGTGGCACCCATGGGTGGACACAGAGGTCACCAGGTCCATGTGGAAGGACCACAGTGGGTGACAGCGGGTGAGGTAAGTGTCCGCATGGCCATGCCACCACCGTGGCCATGGCCACCGCAGCCGAGGAACCAGCATCTGCCACTGCCACCCCTGTGTCACCCCTGTCCCCTGAGCCACCTCTCGTGTCACCCAGGGCCACCCACCGTGTCACCCAGGGCAGGGGCACCTCTCGTGTCACCCAGGGCCACCATCCATGTCACCCAGGGCCACCATCCATGTCACCCAAGGCCACCTACCGTGTCACCCAGGGCAGGGCCACCTCTCATATTACCCAGCGCCACCATCCATGTCACCCAGGGCCACCTACCGTGTCACCCAGGGCACTGCCATCTCTCGTATCACCCAGGGCCACCTACCAGGGCCACCTAACATGTCACCCAGGGCAGGGCCACCATCCATGTCACCCAGGGCCACCTCTGGTGTCACACCCAGGGCCACCACCATCCATGTCACCCAGGACCACCTACCATGTCACCCAAGGCCACCTCTGGTGTCACACCCAGGGCCATCACCATCCATCTCACCCAGGGCCACCTCTGGTACCACCCAGGGCCACCATCCATGCCACCCAGGTCCATCTCTGGTGTCACCCGGGGTTGTGGGGACACCGGGGAGGGGACAGTCCCAGGGAGTGGGGGGGTGTGTGTGGGGGCAGACGGTCCGACGGTCCCGGGTGGCCCTGGCAGTGGGTGGCAGGCCCAGGCTGGCTCCTGCCGGGTAATTAGGTAATTAGCGCTAATTACGCCACCCAGATGGGAGCCGAGTAACTGGGAGAACCGGTTGGACCCAGCCCTGGCGCTGGCTGAGATATTGCCTCCCCTCCCCCGACCTCCGAGTCCCCCCCCCACCCCGCTCCTCCCCCATCTCTGTCCCCCACCTCTCCTCCCCCACCTCTTCCCCCCCCCCCCCGTCCCCTCCCCGCCCGTCCCCCACCTCTGTGACCCCCCGCCCCTCCTCCACCTCCGTGACCCCCCCGCCCTCCCCCACCTCTGTCCCCTCCCCTGCCCCTCCCCCACCTCTGGGTGGCTCTGGGGCACCTTGTCCCCACCCCCCCACCCCCCTCGTGTCACTCCTCCTGTGCCCCACACCCCGCTCCTATGTCCCCGTTCCCCCCCGATCCCCCCCCCATTGCTCCCGTGTCCCCTTGGGTACCTCACATCACCCCACCCCCCACCCGGGATCTCCTGTCCCCTCCTGGATCCCCTGCCCCCACCCCTGGGATCCTCTGTGTCACCTTGATGTCACCCGGTCCCCTACATTTCCCAGGGGATCAGGGATCTGGACAGACAGGATCCCTACGGATCTTCCTGGGGGAGGGATCCCCACCAGTGGGATCTCTGTGGACCGGATCTCCACAGCCGATGGTGTCTCCACAGTGGATCCCCACAGCCAGGAACCCTGAAGATGGGGGATCCCAGCGGTTTTAAGCCTGGTGGGATCGACCTCCACGCCAGGGGATCCTCATGCCCTCCCTATCCCTTCATGGAGGGGATCCCAGGGTGGATCCCTGAGGATGGGGGATCCTGGTGGTTTGAAGCCTGGTGGGATCGACCTCCACGCCGAGGGTTCCCCACGCCCTATCCTTTCACGGAGGGGATCCCAGTGTCCTTTCATGGAGGGGATCCCAGTGGACGAGATCTCTTCCCACCACATCCCTCCATCGGGACCACTGTGGCCCAGCTGCCCCATTGAAGGGATCCCCAGGGAAGGGATCCCCAGGGGTGATCTCCGCAGCTGAGCACCCCACGGAAAAGATCTCCAACGACCATAGCCAAGATCTCCATGGACCAAGCCTCCACTGATGAGTTTTCTACGGGCCAGATCTCCACGAATGGGATCTTAGTGAACCAGACATCCATGGGCTGGGATCCCAGTGGATGGGATCTTTGTGGACCAGATCCCCACGGGAGAAGCTCACCATGAACAGGAGGCTGGTGGATCAGGTCTCCTTGGCCCAGATCTCCACAGGACCTCCGTGTCACCTCCCACCTTGGAGATCCTCCAGACCCCCCGTGTGGTTGGGGCTGGGGGAGGTGACCCCCCCACAGGGGGTTGGGGACAACATCCAGGTGGGGGGACACGTGACACCCCCCTGTCCCCCTGGTTGTCCCCTTGACTCACCAGAAGAGACTCGCAGAGCTCAGCGGGGTTGTCACCAGGGGGTGGCCTCACCCAGCGCTCGCCCACGTCCACTGCCTTAATCATCAGGGACGTGCGACCAGGTGCCAAAGGAAGGTGTACAAGTAGGTTCCTGGAGACCTCCAGGCCAGTGGTGTCCTCCAAGAGCTACATCCCTCACCTTGGGGCCATGGAGGTCCCACCTGGGAGGTGTCCCCCTTGGCAGATGCACGTAGGTCCCTGGGGAACCTTGGTGTGGTGGTGTCCTCCAGGAGCCATGTCCCTCACCTTGGGGCCATGGAGGTCCCACCTGGGAGGTGTCACCCTTGGCAGATGCCAAGCCGTGTTCTTGCACACATGCACTTGTGCACACACCTGTGTGTAACGTGGGGTCTACCTGGCTTCTGGCGTGGTTGTGTGTGGTGGTGGTGGAGGAAGTGGATGGATGGAGATGGATGGAGGAGGTGGATGGATGGAGGAGATGGATAGATGGAGGAGTGGATGAATGGAGGAGGTGGATGCAGGAGATGGATGGAGGGAGGAGGTGAATGGATGAGGGAGACGGATGGATGGATGGATGGATGGAGGGGATGGATGGATGGATGGATGGATGGATGGGTGGGTGGACGGATGGATGGACGGACAGTCAGCAGAACAGTCAACAGACAGGCTGGAGGCACCACCACAACATCTCACACACATCCCCAAGAGCCAGCTCAGCACCCCAACACCCCCACCCTCCCCTGGGTGGGGGGGGAGGGGACCCACCCCACCCCTCCCCCACCAGGATAGGGAGAGGGATGAGCCAACCTGTCCTCCCAGACGAGCTATTTTGGGGACTCCTCACCCCACTGCCGTGTCTGGGGTGGCTCCAATGACAGGAGAAGCAGGCGTTCCTTGGCTGAGGAACCCGGTGATGTTTCTTCTGGGACATCAAAGCGGTACAATCACCTCCGGGACCGGGGAGACACCCACGGGCCACGCTCGCCCCGCGGACCGGTCGCCCAACCACTCTTGACTCATCCTACTGGAGACACGGCCTACTTTTCACCCCGGGTATAAATATCTCCAAGCCACCATCTCCTGGCTTCCCAACGCGCCGAGCCGGCCCCGTCCTTCTCCTCCGGCAGGTGAGTCCATCCTGGTGGCCAAGTCCACTGGCATCACCCCGAGGGATGGATGCTGCGGGGTGGGATGGAGGCAGCCAAGGATTCTTCATCTCCTGGTGGATCTTCCCAGAGATGGGCTCCGTGAAGCCACCCGTCTCCATGTGGTGGCTCAGGGTGGGGGAGTGGGTTGAGGTGGCATCACCCTCCACATCCTGGTTGACTTTAAAGGCAACCGGTTTGGTGGGGAGCGGGAGGGATGGGGTCCTTCCCAAGCTCATGCAGGGGGGGTTGGTGCCACCAGATGGAGACACCCAAAATAGGGTGGAAAAAAGGGTCCAAGACCCCCCACAAGGTCCATCAGGGTGATGGTGTGGAACAAAGGGTCCAAGACCTCCCCCAAGGTCCATCAGGGAGATGGTGGGGAACAAATGGTCCAAGATCCCCCCAAGGTCCATCAGGGTGATGGTCCACCAAGACACCACCAGCATCTCAGTCATGTTGCCTCCATCCCACGCCAGAGGCAGGAGGACATCACCGAGGACCTTCCCACCATCCCCTGGGGCTGATCCCATTTGGTTTCTCTGCTCTAGGAATGGCTCATGATGGATGCGGAGCCTTCAGCTTCATCTCCATCTTCCTCCTGGCATCTGGCTTGCTGCTGAGTGCCCCACCACCGGCACAGGCTCAGGAGAAGGGCGACGGAGGCGACGAGCGTAAGTCAGGGTGGTGGCCCAGGGAGGACCCTGAGAAGGTGGTGGTGGGTTTTCCCAGGCACCACGTGTCCGATGGGATGGGGTGGGGTGGGGAGATGTCTTCTCCTGACAGGAAGGTTTGGGCAAAGCCCAACTGTGTTGGAACCTCAACCCCCTCGACGTGGAGGAAATTCCCACGTCCCGTCGGAAGCACCGGGATCAGCGGGACAACGTCCTCCCTTCCCCTGGAAGTTCCTCCGGGGATTCCTGGTGACATCTGGGAGAAGAAGGAGATAAGAAGAGTCACCCAGGGTGAGGGAAAGGAAGGAGAAGTTTCGTCCTACCGGGAACATCGCTTCTGTTCCTCCTGGTTTCCCAAACGATGTTCTGCATCTCAAACAGATGGGTCTCAAGGAAGAGGAGGATGGTGGTTTCCAACCGTTGGATGCCAAGAACTTGGATCTTGACCTGAACCCAAATCCATGTCCTGAACCCAAAGTGGCCAGATCCAGAAGGAACAAGGTCATTCCTGGACCCAACAGCTGGATAATTTGTCCCACGATTGTCCACGAACTCTTTTTTTCTTGAGGATAATTCTTTGGGATGGAGGCACCACCACCTCAGTTGGAGCTCTCCGCTTCCAACCTCTGGAAATCCAGGGAATGGATCTACCACAGGGCAGGGTCCACCATCTCGTCGCCCCCGATGGACCTTTGTGGATGGACCACCTCCAGTGGGGGAGCTCAGGGAAGCTGCTGAGATGCCTTCAAGGAGTTTGGTGGAGGAAACCCATTGGTTGGTCTCTAAAGGCTCCAAGATGGTCCTTGTGGTGGCCAGGGACGCTTCTCTGATAAGCCTTGACAGGAGGAGAGTTCCCAACCTCCAACTTTGGCAATGGTGCCAAGACCGGATAGTGGAGAATTCCAGGTGGCTTGAAACTTGGGCGTCTCCCATCGCCACCCATCACGAGTTGTAATCCCCACCAGCACAAACCAGTCCCACCAGTACATTCCAATGTCCCAACCTTGGGTGAAAAGCAAGTGCAGATGCCACGGAGCCAGGTGCCACCTTGTCAGTGCATTGCCAACGCTGCGGCTCTTGGCCAAGGTGGTCAAGGTTTGGAGTCACGACTTCTCCTCCCCCCACCCCCCCAAAAGAGCCCAAAGCATCTGGGATGGAGAACTTGACCTCAACTTAACCTCAACACCCAGGAGGACACCTCCAGGAGCGAGGACTTGGTATCTCCCATCTTGGAAGTCCTACTAGATGGGTTTTGGGATGGGAGGTCTTCTCCTTGGGAAAAAAAAAGCATCTTTTTTTGTGCTGATTATCTCTTTTTTTTGAGAAAAAAGATCTTGTCTCCTCCCACTTGGGCACCACTCAGTGTCGGGGGTCTTCTCCAGTGGCCTTGGCAGAGGAGGTTCCCAAAAGGCTTTGCAGGTGGAGGCCTCGGCTGGACCCTCAGATCCATCAGAGATGCAGGAACAGGTCCCAAGGCTTTGGACACCCACCACCACCCCCCGTGTGGCCGCCCACATGGAGCTCCACGTGGTCATGGCCCCAAGAGGGTCATGGCTTCAAGATGGTCACCACCTCATCCACCATCAACATCTTGCCAAGGTGTGGGGGGACACACCTCGTCTTGTGGACGTTGGGTGAGGTGGGGTGGCCTCTCGCCAGGGTCCCTTCCTCTCCCCGAGGACTATCAACATTGGCAACTCCACCTAAACCTGAGGGAGATGCCTCCAGAGACCTGAAAGATGGGGAGAGCCGTGTCTGAAACAGGGGGCTCCGAGTGGTGAGACCCCTTTTTTCATGGTATGACCCCCCCCAACCCAACTGGATGACCCTTACTCTTTCTTCTCAACCAACCTGCTGGCACCAAGACACCTCCAGAACGACGTCAAAGGTCACATTCCGGAGTGGATTCCTCTTCTCCCTGCGTCAGGGCTTCTCCTGCTTGGGTTGATGCAACAACCTCCTGCCCTGGACCTACCTAGGAAGTCCATGAGGCATCCAGGAGGTAGGAGGGGTTTCCAGCTGGTCCTACAGGCTTCCTCAGCGACCAAGGACGAAGACATCAGCTCTTTTGGAGGTGTGTCACCTCCCTTCAGGAGTCCAATCTTGGGCTGGGAGGAACCTTAGAGGTGGAACCAATGCCCCTCCCCGAGGTACCTGATGAAACCGGTGGAGATAAGTGGCTCCTGGTGACTTCCTGATATGCCGTGATTTCCAGGACAGCTCACGGGCACGTCACGGCGTGACTAAACCGGTCCCAAAGGGTCTCCTGGTGGCACTTCCCCCACCTCGTTGCTCTGGTTGGAAGGGGTGGTCAGCTCGCCGTGGAACGGCCCCAGGAGAAACGAGGCCTTCAAGGATCGGTTCTTCGAAGTTCTTCGAAGGCTTTGGTCTTGGCTATGAAGGGTTGGACTTCAACCAGTCTCCAAAATCGTTGGGTTTTTATCAAAAAATGTCCTCTGGAACCTCAGTAGGTTGAGAGGTGACCCAGAAAATAAAAAAAATTAATATTTTGAAGATGATTTTGAGCGTTTTGGTGAGGTTTTAAGGTTGGAAACCAGGTTGTCCCTCTCCTTTTCCATGTCACCTTGTTACAACCATTTTTTTCCAGCCAATTCTCCACCTTTTCCACCCAAACCAGCAGGTTTCTGGGGAAAAGGTTACACGGCGAGGCTGATGGTGTCCTTTGGTGCTCTGTGTCGTAGTGCCAGAGGAGGACGAGTCCCGGATCATCGGTGGGAGACCTTGTTCCATCAACCAACGACCCTTCCAAGTTGCCCTCATCAAGAGGGGTCAAATCCTGTGCGGGGGAAGCTTGATCGACGCCCAATGGGTCCTGACAGCTGCCCACTGCAAGCAGCCCACCAGGTAAGAGAGGTCCACAGTCACTTGCCCCAGCTGACGTGGCGTTGCCCAGGTCCCACCACGGAGGAGCAGTGGCATCCTCTAGGGTTGGTCCCTCCAGATGGTGGCATTTCCACAAGGCCAGGCCTCCAAACGGTGGGATCTAGGGAGAGGTGGCCCAGATGATGGCACCTCATGGGGTTGTAGAAGCCTCCAGATGTGAATACCTGCGGATTGTGGTGTCCAGAAGAGTCTGGGACCTTCAAGGGTTGGCAGCTCCAGAGGTGGGTACCTCCAGAGGTATCCTGAGGTTGGTGTATCCCGAGGTTGGTGTATCCAGCTGTTGGTACCCCAGATGTTACCTCCAGGGTCCCGTGTAGCTCTAGATGGTGATGCTCCAGGGTATCTCCAGATGTTGGTCTGTGCAGCTGCTGGTACCTCAGATGTTACCTCCAGAGTCCCAGGTAGCTCTAGATGTTGCTGCTCCAGGGTACCTCCAGATGTTGGTGTATCCACCTGCTGGTACCCCAGTCCAGAGTCCCAGGTAGCTCTGGTGATGCTCCAGGATATCTCCAGATGTTGATGTGTCCACCTACTGGTACCCCAGATGTTACCTCCAGAGCCCCGGATAGCTCTAGATGATGATGCTCCAGGTGTGGGTATCTCCAGATGTTTGTGGCTGGCTGGTGGCACCTCTAGAGGACAACGAAGCCACAGTCACCCTCCCCATGGAGACCAGAGGAGCTGCCACCATCGCAGGGTGACAACCTCCAGCTACCAACCCCTGAGGGATCCCACCTCCCCCCACTTTGAGGCCCAGTCCCCCCGTTTTTCCACCCAAAGTAGAGCAGATCCACCACCCGACCCCACATCCAGGTTTCTCCAGCTTCTCCACAAGGTCCTGTGAGGGGAAGCTGGACCTTTCAGGTGGGAATAAAACCAAGTTGGCAAGAAGTTGGAGTCATGACGCCAGGAGAGGTGGGAGGTGACCTCAGGGTGCTTGAGCCATCAAGGAGCTCCTGGAGAAGAGATGGGTCATGAATCCTCAAGGAATTTGCGTGTTCTCCTGGCCTCCTCCCCAAGGAGAATGGGTTGTGGTGGCCCCATGGCCACATCACCCCCCTGCTGAACATGGAGAAGCTTCAACGGACAGCTCTTGATCATCTCCTTTGGACAACCCTGTAGATCAAGGATTTCTGTGCCTTTTCTGGAGGAACCAACGCTGATTTCTTGACCTTCCTCCTTGGCCCAGGGACCTCAGGGTGTTAATCGGGACGGACACGTTACGAGACGGGACAGGGGAGGTGAGGATGATCTCAAAGCTCCAGGTCCACCCGGCTTACAACCCTCGGAAGAACGACAATGACTTCATGCTCCTGAGGCTGAACAAGCCCATTCAGTTCAGCAGCAGCATCAAGAAGATCCGTTTGGCCACCAAGTGTCCCATGGACGGGATGAGGTGCAGCGTCTCTGGCTGGGGCACCACCAAGTCCCCTGGAGGTACTGGCTTACGGTGGAAACCTCGGGGGAAGACGTGGGGTGGGGGAAGGCAATGGGAAGAGGAGAGGGGTCACCAGGTGGGCTTCCCAGCTGGAAAAATGGGATTAGATCTTCCCTGATGGCACCTCAGATCTGCCCAGCCAGCAGCTCACCATGGTTGACAACCTCAAGTTGGGTTTTCCCTTTGGGATCGGGTTTCCTTGGCGTTGCCCTCCCCAGCTTCGATGGAGGCGCCACCAGCCAGAGCCCTACCAAAAACCCAACAAGGTCTCCTCATGCCTTCTCCTCCTCCATCCCCACCTCATCCCACAGCAAAGCTGCCCAAGAACCTGCAGTGCGCCGCCATCCAAACCTTCGGGAGGGACAAGTGCACCAGGGCCTACGGCAACGCTGTCACCCCCAACATGTTCTGCGCTGGCGTCCCCCAGGGGGGCATCGACTCCTGCCAGGTAAGAGGTGGGGGGTGGTGGTCCTTCAGCCACCTCCCAGTTGGCTCTCGGGGGAAGGAGGAGCTTGGGGGTGGCTTGGAGATCAAACACGAGGTGGGATGGGTTCCTCCAAGTCTTGGGTTCCTTCAAACCAAGCTATGAAGTCAGGGAAGGGCCGTGGCATGTGGATGGGGTCATGTGATGTTTGGGTTCCCACCAAAAACCTTCTGCTTGAGCCATGGAGATAGGTCATGATGTGTGGATGTGTCCATGCAAGGTTTGGGTTCCCACCACCGACCTTCTGCTTGAGCCACGGCACTGGGTCATGGCACGTGGATGGGTCCATGCAAGGTTTGGGTTCCCACCACCGACCTTCTGCTCAAGCCACGGAGCTGGGTCATGGCACGTGGATTGGTCCAGGCAAGGTTGGGGTTCCTCCACCGTTACCTCCAGCCCAAGCCCTGAAGCCAGGAAAGGGCCACAGCACGTGGATTGGCCCAGGCAACATCTGGGCTCCCACCACCAATCTTCTGATCGAGCCACAGAGCTGGGGATGGGCTCTGGTGCCCTGATAGGCCCATGCAAGCTTTATGCCCCCCAAGTGAGACCCACCACGCGCCCTTGACCCACCACGTGTCCTTGACCCACCACTTTCCTTTGAGCCACCACATGCCCTTGACCCACCACGTGCCTTTGACCCACCACGTGCTCTTGACCCATGACATCCCTTGACCCACCACATCCCCCTTGACCCACCACGTGCCTTTGACCCACCACATGCTCTTGACCCATGACATCCCTTGACCCACCACATCCCCCTTGACCCACCACGTGCCTTTGACCCACCATGTGCTCTTGACCCATGACATCCCTTGACCCACCACATCCCCCTTGACCCACCACGTGCCTTTGACCCACCATGTGCTCTTGACCCATGACATCCCTTGACCCACCACATCCCCCTTGACCCACCACGTGCCTTTGACCCACCACATGCTCTTGACCCATGACATCCCTTGACCCACCACATCCCCCTTGACCCACCATGTGCTCTTGACCCACCACATGCCTTTGACCCACCACGTGCTCTTGACCCACTAAATCCCCTTGACCCACCACGTGCCCTTGACCGACCATGCGCTCTTGACCCATGACATTCCCTTGATCCATGACATCCCCTTGACCCATGACATCCCCTTGACCCACCACTTGCTCTTCACCCACCGCATTCCCTTGACCCACCACTTGCTCTTCACCCACCGCATTCTCTTGACCCACCACTTGCTCTTCACCCACCGCGTTCCCTTGACTCACCATGTGCTCTTGACCCACCACATGCCCCTGACCCATCACGTGCCCTTGACCGACCATGTGCTCTTGACCCATCAATTCTCTTGACCCATGACATCCCCTTGACCCACCATGTCCTGTTGACCCACCACGTGCTGTTGACCCACTGCGTTCTCTTGACCCACCACGTCCCCTTGACCCATGATATCCCCTTGACCCACCATGTGCCCTTGACCCACCATGTGCTCTTGACCTACTGCATTCCCTTGACCCAGCACATCCCCTTGACCCACCACGTGCTCTTCACCCACCACGTGCTCTTCACTCACTGCGTTCCCTTTACCCACCACATCCCCTTGACCCATGACTTCCCCTTGACCCACCATGTGCCCTTGACCCCCCCACGTGTCCCTGACCCCCCACGCGCCCTTCCCCCACCAGGGTGACTCCGGTGGCCCGCTGGTCTGTAACGGGGTGCTGCAAGGGGTGGTCTCCTGGGGCATGGCCGTCTGTGGGCGCCGTGGACAACCCGGTGTCTACTCCAACGTCTGCCGCGCCGTCCCCTGGATCAGAAGAGTCATCGGGAGGTAGTGAGACCTCCAGCTCCATCATCTCCATCCTCCCCTCTCCCCCCACCCCCACCCCCCGAACCTCCCCCCCCCCCCCCCTTCTGGTGGGGTGGGCAGGAGAAGCAGAGATTTCCCAGAATGCCTCAGGAACGGGGGAATTTTGGGTTGAAAAATAAAGGAAAAAATGAAATCAGGGAGACGGAGTCACAGAGTGGGTGGGAGTGGGGTCGCCTGGGTACCCTGGTTGGGGGGAGGGGGGGAGGGGGACCCCTCCTCCATCCTCTGGGACCTCTCCTGCTTGTCCAGGGGGTGACTGGGTTTGGGGGGGGGGGGGGGGTTGGGAACTGGGGGCACTGGGAGCACTGGGGAATGGTATCAGCAGGGGTTGGGGGGCAACTGGATTTGGGGGGGTAACTGGATTTGGGAGGGGGCAGCTGGATTTGGGGGGGAACTGGATTTGGGGGGGCAACTGGATTTTTAGGGGTGCAATTGGATTTGGAGGGGGCAACTGGATTTGGGAGGGGGCAACTGGATTTTGGGGGTGGGCAAATGAATTTGGAGGGGGCAACCGGATTTGTAGGGGGAACTGGATTTTGGGGGGGTACCTGGGTTTTGGGGGGGCAACTAGATTTTGAGGGTGGGCAACTGGATTTGGAGGAGCAACTGGATTTGGGAAGGGGGATAACTGGATTTGTGGGGGGAAACTGGATTTGGGGGGTGGGCAACTGGTTTGGGGGGGCAACTGAATTTGGAGGGGGGCAACTGGATTTTTGGGGGGCAATTGGATTTGGGGTGAACTGGATTTTGGGGAGTGGGCAACTGGATTGGAGGGGCAACTGGATTTTTAGGGGCAACTGGATTTTTGGGGGTGCAACTGGATTTTGGGGGGCACAACTGGATTTGGGGGGGCAACTGGATTTGGGGATTTGGCAACCGGATTTGTAGGGGGAACTGGATTTTGGGGGGGTACCTGGGTTTTGGGGGGGCAACTAGATTTGGGGGGCAACTGGATTTGGGGGTGGGCAACTGGATTTGTAGGGGGGCAACTGGATTTGGGTGGTGAGCAACTGGATTTGGGAGGGACAACTGGATCTTGAGAGTGGGCAACTGGATTTGGGGGGGCAACTGGATTTTGGGGGAGGAACTGGATTTGGGGGGGCAACTTGATTTTGGGGGTGGGCAACTGGATTGGGGGGGCAGCCATTTAATTAGCAACACTCCCTCGTTAGTGTTAACGAGCAACGCCCTCTCCATGTGTGATGAGACACTAGTTCCTCCCTGCCCCCCCCTCCCCCCGTGCTGGGGAAAGGGACTAATTAATAAGACTAATTAATAAGACTAATTAATGGAGATAATTAATTCCCCGCCAAATCTCAACAGCTACTGGCGCCCGGAGCTTTCTTCTCCCAAACTGTCCTGGCAGCTTCATCAGATGTGAGGTCCCCGCCCTAATTAATTAATTAATTAAGCCAGAGAAGGAGCGGGGGCGGCACTAATTAGGGGCCTCATCCTGAGCCAAGGGGAGAGGGGCGGGGTCTTGCACAGGGTCTCTGGGGACATGGTGACACCAGGACCTCCATGGGTGGCTGGAAAGGGACAGGGAAACCTCGTTAGGGCTAATTAGTCTAATTAGGGGAAGGCCTGGGGGAGCTCAGGGAGGGGGCAGCGCTCCCTGTGAGCTGGGGGGGGGGGGCTTTTGGGGACGGTCCCCAGATTTTGGGGTCCTCATGGGTGACACCAGCCCCTTCTGGTCACCAAGGGTGGCAAGTTCTTGAGAACTTCATGGAGAGCTTGGGGGGGGGGCGGGAGGGGGACACCTTGGGGACACTTTGGGGACATCTCAGGGACACCTTGGGGACAACCTGGGGACACCTCGGGGACACCTCAGGGACACCTCGGGGTGACCCTGGGGACACCTTGCGGACACCTTGCGGACACCTCAGGGACACCATGGGGACACCTTGGGGACACCCTGGGGACATTTTGAGGACACCCTGGGGACACCTCAGGGACACCTCGGGGACACCCTGGGGACACTTTGGGGACACCTCAGGGACACCTCGGGGTCACCCCGGGGACACCCTTGGGACACCTTGGGGACAATTTGGGGACACCATGGGGACACCTTGGGGGCACCTCGGGGACACTTTGAGGACATCTCAGGGACACTTCGGGGACACTTTGGGGACACCCTGGGGACACCTTGGGGACATCTTGGGGACACCCTGGTGACACATGACCTTGGGTGACCTCCGTGGGTGCCAGGGGTTACCGGGGTCCCCACCGGGGTGTTGGGGACACGTCGGTGTCACTGAGGCCACCCGGTGGGGGTGGTGGGACAGAGGGCGGGGGAGGGGCGAGGCGCCTCCTCCTGATTTACACTGGGAGGAAACAACCCTGGTGACACCAGGGGCATTGGGGTCACCAGCAGTGGGGTCCCGGGGTGGGGGGGCCCTTAGCCCCGCCCCCAAATGGGGGTCCCCTTATCCCCGCCCACTTTGGGGGTCCCCTTAACCTTGGTTCTGGTTTGGGGTCTCCTTAAGCCCGCCCACTTGAGGGGGTGGGCGGGACCTCAAGGGGGATTAGCCCCCACCTTGCTCCAGAGCTGCAGAGGATTGTGGGTAATCTGGGTCTGGCACATGGCCGGGGGGGGAGGGGGGGGACGGCGGACTGACACCGGAGGGGAGGCACTGGGATGAACTGGGAGGCACTGGGAAGGGCAGGAAGGGCACTGGGAAGGTCACTGGGACATACTGGGAAGCACAGGGAGGCTGGGAGAGGTGTGGGGGTGAACTGGGAAGGGCGGGAAAGGCACTGGGTCCCATACTGGGAGGCAGTGGAAGGCTGGGATACGTATGGGGTGAACTGGGAGGCACTGAGGTGTACTGGGATATACTGGGAGGCCTCAGGGACACTGTGACACAAACTGGGAGGCACTGGGAAGGCACTGGGATGCTCCAGGAGGCACTGGGAAGCACTAGGATGCTCTGGAAGATACTGGGAAGTACTGGGATGCTCCAGGAGGTACTGGGATACCTGCAGGGGAAAACCAGCAGGGCACTGGGAAGCACTGGGATGCCCCAGGAGGTACTGGGAAACACTGCGAGGCACTAGGATGCCTACAGGAGGAAACTGGGAAGGCACTGGGATGCCTCAGGAGGCACTGGGAGGCACTAGGATGCTCTGGAAGGCACTGGGATGCCCCAGGAGGCACTGGGAAACACTGCGAGGCACTAGGATGCCTGCAGGGGGAAACTGGGAAGGCACTGGGATGCCCCAGGAGGCACTGGGAAGCACTAGGATGCTCTGGAAGGCACTGGGATGCCCCAGGAGGCACTGGGAAGTACTGGGATGCCTCAGGAGGTACTGGGAAACACTGCGAGGCACTAGGATGCCTGCAGGGGGAAACTGGGAAGGCACTGGGATGCCCCAGGAGGCACTGGGAAGCACTAGGATGCTCTGGAAGGCACTGGGAAGTACTGGGATGCCTCAGGAGGTACTGGGATGCCTGCGGGGGGAAACTGGCAGGGCACTGGGAAGGCACTGGGAAGCACTGGGAGGCACTGGTTGGCACCCGCACCGCCCCGGGCCGGGGTGTGGTGGGAGGGTGAGACAGCCCCAACCGGCCCCGCTCCCTCCCGGGGCGGCCCCAGTCCAGGCGGAGCCTTACTGGGATTTAAGGGATTGGCTCCAGTGCCCCGGCAGCCTCCTCTTCCTCCCTCCGCCATGGAGCGCCTCCTGCTGCTGCTGCTCCTGGCCACCGGTGAGGGCACTGGGGGGCACTGGGAGGGTGTGGGGAGGGTGCTGGGGGGCACTGGGGGAGCGCTGGGAGGGCGCTGGGGGGCACTGGGGGGTGCTAGGAGGTACTAGGGGGCACTGGGGGGTACTGGGAGGGCACTGGGGGGCTCTGGGGAGCATTGGGAGGTCACTGGGAGGGCACTGGGGGGCACTGGGAGGATGCTGAGAGGGTGCTAGGAGGTACTGGGTTGCACTGGGAGGCCACTGGGAGGGCACTGGGGGGTGCTAGGAGGTACTGGGGGGCATTGGGAGGGCACTGGGGGCACTGGGAGGGCACTGGAGGGTGCTAGGAGGTACTAGGGGGCACTGGGAGGGCACTGGGGGGTGCTAGGGGGTACTGGGGGGCACTGGGAGGGCACTGGGGGGTGCTGGTAGGGCGCTGGGAGGTGCTAGGAGGTACTGGGTTGCACTGGGAGGGCACTGGGAGGCACTAGAGGGAGCTGAGGGGCACTGGGGGGCTCTGGGGGGCATCAGAAGGCCACTGGGAGGGTGCTGGGGGGTACTAGGGGATACTGCGGGGCACTGGGAGGACACTGGGAGGCACTAGAGGGAGCTGGGGGGCACTGGAGGGCACTGGGGGGTGCCAGGAGGTACTGGGGGTCACTGGGAGGGCACTGGGGGGCACAGGGGGATGCTGGGAGGGCACTGTGGGGTACTGGGAGGGCACTGGGAGGTCACTGGGTGGTGCTAGGAGGTACTAGGGGGCACTGGGGGGCACTGGGAGAGCACTGGGAGGGCACTGGCGGCTGCTAGGAAGTACTGGGAGGGCACTGGAAGGACACTGGGAGGGCACTGGGAGGGCACTGGGAGGGCACTGGGTGGTGCTAGGAGGTACTAGGGGGCCCTGGGAGGGCCCTGGGAGGGCACTGGGAGGGCACTAGGAGGTACTGGGGGGCACTGGGAGGGCACTGGAAAGTGCTAGAGCATGCTGGGAAGGCAATGGAGGGCACTGGGTGTTAAGTGGGGGCACTGGGACTGAAGTGGGAGCACTGGGAGGGAACTGGGAAGCACTAGGAGGGGACTGGGTAGCACTGGGAGGGCACTGGGGGGGCACTGGGAGTTGCTGGGAGGGTGGTGTGAAGCACTGGGAGTGCGGGGGGGGGGGCGCTGGGAGGGAACTGGGGGGCACTGGAGGTGGCTTGGAGGGCACTGGGAGGCACCGGAAGGGCACTGGAGGGCACTGGGAGTGGGGAGAGCGAGTGGAAGGTACTGAGAGGACACTGGGAGGCCTCAGGAGGCACTGGGGAGTCCTGGGAAGGAGCTGCAGGTGAACTGGGGACACTGGGAGGCAGTGGGAGCATACTGGTGTGAGAGGGAAGGAAGGAGGAAGCACTGGGAGGCAAAAGACAGCATGGAACTGGTACTGGGAGGGAGCTGTGGGTGAACTGGAGGCACTGGGAGGCAGTGGGAGTGTACTGGTGCAGGTAAGAGGGTGAGAGAAGATACTGGGGGACGCCACAAGGTAGGCACTGGGAAGCACTGGGAGCACTGGTGGCATGTAGAAGGGAATGAGAAGGTTGCAGGGAGGGTACTGGGAAGGAGCTGGAGATGAACTGGGGGCACTAGGAGCACATGGGAAGGAATGGGAAAGCACTGGGAGGCACCAGGGAGACACTGAGGGGTACTGGGAGGAAACTGGGAGGTGCTGACAGTGTACCTGCGGGGGAACTGGGGGCACTGGGAGGGAACTGGAGGCTACCGGGAAGACTTGTCAGGCAGCAGGAGGAAATGGTGTGAGGCAGGGAGGCACTGGGGGCCACCGAGGGGTAATGAGGCAGTGTTGGGAAAGAACTGGGAGGCACTGGGAGGGCACTGGGAGACACTGATAGGCAGTGGGTGGGAAGCGGTAGGTCACTGGGAGCACTGGGAGGGAACTGGTAGAGCTGGGAGGACACGGGGGTGACACGGGGAGTTGCTGGGTGGCCCAGGAGACCTCCTAGGAGGGAACTGGGAGGGAACTGGGAGGCACTGGGAGGGAACTGGGAGACATTAGTAGGCAGTGGGTGGGAGACATTGGGTCACTGGGAGCACTGGGGAGGGAAAGAGAGAGCTGGGAGGGAACTGGGAGGTGCTGGGTGGCCCAGAGGACCCCCTAGGAGGGAACTGGGAGGTACTGAGAGGGAACTGAGAGGCACTGGGATGCACTGAGAGGTTCTGGGTGGCCCAGGGGACCTCCTAGGAGGGAACAAGAAGGGAACTAGGAAGACACCGGGAGGGACTGGGTGGCCCAGAGGACCCCCTAGGAGGGAACTTGGAGGCACTGGGAGGAAACTGGGAGGCACTGGCAGGGAACTGGGAGGGAACTGGGAGGCACTAGGAGGGAACTGGGAGGCACTGGGAGGTGCTGGGTGGCCTAGAGGACCCCCTAGGGGGGAACTGGAAGGGAACTGGGAGGCACTGGGAGATTCTGGGTGGCCCAGAGGACCCCCTAGGAGGGAACTGGAAGGTGCTGGGAGACACTGGGAGGGACTGGGTAGCCCAGGGGACCTCCTAGGAGGGAACTGGGAGGCACTGGGGGGTTCTTATTGGCCCTGAGGACCTCCTAGGAGGGAACTGGGAGGCACTGGGAGATTCTGAGTGGCCCAGAGGACCTCTTAGGAGGGAACTGGGAAGGAATTGGGAGGTACTGGGAGGCACTGGAAGACGTTGGTAGGCAGTGGGTGGGAAAGAGAGAGCTGGGAGGGAACTGGGAGGTCCTGAGTAGCCCAGAGGACCTTCTAGGAGGGAACTGGGAGGGAACTAGGAGGGAACTGGAAGGGACTGGGAGGGAACTGGGAGACATTGGTAGGCACTGGGTGGGAAAGAGAAAGACTGGAGGACACTGGGAGGTCCTGGGTGGCCCAGAGGACCTTCTAGGAGGGAACTGGGAGGCACTGGGAGGCACTGGGAGGTGCTGACCCCTGTCTCCGCTCCTCCAGCAGCCGCAGGGGACGAGAATCGGATCGTGGGGGGCAGCAGCTGCCAGAAGAAGCGTCACCCCTACCAGGTGGTCCTCCTGGGTCCTCAGAAGAACATCCACTGCGGTGGGGTCCTCATTGGGAGGTCCTGGGTGCTGACGGCCGCCCACTGCGACACCAAGAGGTGGGGTGGGTCCCCTGGGGTGGGCCCAGTGGGGTGGGCACCCTGGGGTGGCCGGGGGGTCCCCCTCTTTGGCCAGAGGGAGGAGCCATGGAGGTCCACCAGGAGCTGGAAGTGGTCGTGGTAATGGGAGGAGCTGGGTGGGGTTCATCTTAAGGTGGGTGGTGGCCCGCAGAGGTGGTCTCTAGCTCAGGGTCTCCTTCCCTGCCGCAGAGACTTCTGGGACTGGGTGGCTTCAGAAGACAGGAGGCCACCACTATGGCCCAAAATGACCATCCAGTTGGCTTCCCAGTATGACCATCCCGTTGGGTTGGCCACCTCAGCCATCCAGTTGGCTTCCCAGTATGACCATCTACCTGGGTTGGCCACCTCAACCATGCAGGTGGGCTCCCAGAATGACCACTGACCACCTCAACCGTCTAGGTGGGCTCCCAGAATAACCACTGACCACCTCAACCATCTAGGTGGGCTCCCAGAATGACCATCCCATTGGCCTGACCACCTCAACTATCTAGGTGGGCTCCCAGAATGACCATCCCATTGGGTTGGCCACCTCCACCATTCAACTTCCTTCCCTTGGGCATGGCCAAGAGCTTCTCAAACCCAACATCTTCTGTCTGCTGAGGTTCTGCAGGACCTTCTCCCCAAGAGCCATGGTGTCCCCCTCTTCAGGAGATCTGGGCCATGGTCAGGACCCACAGGCCTCACCCTCCCATGGAGGTCTCCTCCTTTGGCCACCTGAGGCAACCGGCTGGTGGCCATGGGGGGAGGCCGGCCCAGAAGGACCTCACTGCCCCCAAATTTGGTGGCCAAGGGTTGGACCTGAAGAAAGGTCTTCTCCTCTCCCTGTTCCCACCAGCTCTGTGGACAGGGACCTGACCTGGACCAGAAGAAGTTGGGTGGAGGGGACAAACCAGTTTGAGGAGCTTGTGGCACTGGTGTGACTGGCCTGGGCAGGGGCACCGATGTGCTGACTCCATGGGAGGTCCATGGAGGCCACCACCCCCACGCCACGGGGATCCAACCATCTCCTCGAGGTGGACACGTGGACCTTCCACCATGTTTAGGTGGTCTGAGCTTTTCCTGGCTGAGCGGGGACACACAGAGTGGATCCACCCAGAAAAGTGGGGAGAAGATCCAAGATTTAGGGATGAGTTGGAGACCTGGATGTTGAGGTCCTGGGGTTGGATCCGGGTCTTCTTCAACTTGGGTTGGACCAAGGAGAACTTCATTGACCATGGCCAACTCTTCCAGTTGACCCGTTGGGTGGTGTTGGGCTCCGAGCCTCAGTTTCCCCACTTGGTTGAAGATATCCAGGAGAGTTGGAGGACCACCTGCCCTCCATCCCAGGAGCTCCACCAGGTGGACCTTCTCCTTCCCCTGGAGAACCTCATTGTGGTCCTTTCTCCTTCTCCTCCCCCACCCAGCTCCATCCCCATCCGCATGGGCGACCACAGCTTGAAGACCAAGGAGGGGACGGAGCAGTGCGTCAACTCGGCCAAGGCCTTCATCCACCCCGACTACGACCCCACCACCCATGACAGTGACATCATGCTCCTCAAGCTCCAGAAGCCCGTCCGCTTCACCGACCACGTCCACCCCGTGGCGCTGCCCAAGCGTTGTCCCCCCCCCAACACTGAGTGCATCGTCTCGGGGTGGGGCAGCACCAGCAGCCCAGAAGGTAGGGGACAGCATCTTCTCAAGGCACGTGGTGGGGGTGTCAAGGGACCTGGGGACATCTCAGTGGCTTGGGGGCATCTCAGAACCTTGAGGACATCTCAGCGGCTTGGGGACATCTCAGCACCTTGGGGACATCTCAGAACCTTGGGGACATCTTAGCACCTTGGGGACATCTAGAACCCTGAGGATATCTCAGTGGCTTGGGGACATTTCAGTGGCTTGGGGACATCTCAGAACCTTGAGGATATCTCAGTGGCTTGGGGACATCTCAGCACCTTGGGGACATCTCAGGGAGGGGACATCTCAGGCTGTGGTGCTCTCTGTTCTCCACCTCCCACCGTAACAAGACCCTCCAAGCCTCCATCCCCCCTCACCTTGATGCCACCTTCATAGTGGCCCATCACCCCTGATGTCCCCCTTGGCACGAGGTGCCCCCCTTCTTTCCGGCCACCCCTGTGGCCACCACAGTGTCCCCCCCCACCCCATAACGACATCCCCTCCTCCCCCAGGGGACTTCCCCGATGTTCTCCAGTGCGCTGTGGTCTTCACCATGTCCAACGAGGCGTGCGCCAACCTCTACCCCCAGGGCATCACCCGGAACATGCTCTGCGCTGGCGTCACCACAGGGGGCACCGACTCCTGCCAGGTACGGGGGGGGGACGATGGGGGGTCCCCTCCCACTATGGGGACACCTCGATGGGGAACGGGGTGGGGGGAGGGGCAGCACCCTGCCCGCTGGAGAACCTATAGGAGATGCCACCACTGTGGTGTATTGTGGAGACGTGGGGTTGTGTAGGGACACCCCAAGGACCTCGGGGACCACCCCTCCAAGGTGCTATAGGGACGCCCCCCCCCGCAAGCTGCTGGTGGTCTCCATGGCCTGACCCCATAGGACATGATGGTCTCCATGACCTGACCCTATAGGGCATGGTGGTCTCCATGGCCTGACCCCATAGGACATGATGGTCTCCATAGGGTATGGTGGTCTCCATGCCTTGACCCATGGGACATGGTGGTCTCCATGGCCTGATCCCATAGGACATCGGTCTCCATGCCTTGACCCCATAGCACATGATGGTCTCCATGCTTTGACCCCACAGGTCATGGTGTTCTCCATGCCTTGACACCGTTGGTCATGGTGTTCTCCATGCCTTGACCCCATAGGTCATGGTGGTCTCCATGCTTTGACCCATAGGGTATGGTAGTTTCCATGCCTTGACCCCATAGGACATGGTGGTCTCCATGCCTTGACCCATGGGACATGGTGGTCTCCATGGCCTGATCCTATAGGACATGGTCTCCATGCCTTGACCCTATAGGTCATGATGGTCTCCATGCCTTGACCCCATAGGACATGGTGGTCTCCACGACCTGACCCTATAGGACATGGTGGTCTCCATGGCCTGATCCCACAGGACATGGTCTCCGTGCCTTGACCCTATATGTCATGATGGTCTCCATGCCTTGACCCCACAGGTCATGGTGGTCTCCATGGCCTGACCCCATAGGACATGGTGGTCTCCATGACCTGACCTTATAGGACATGGTCTCCATGCCTTGACCCCATAGGTCATGATGGTCTCCATGCCTTGACCCCACAGCTCATGGTGGCCTCCATGCCTTGACCCCATTGGTCACGGTGGTCTCCACGGCCTGACCCATAGCACATGATGGCGCACAACAGAGACCCATGGGTCTCCATGGCTTCCCACGGGGTGCCCCTGAGGTGGCCTTGCCCCCCCCCCCGCCCATCCCCCATCTCAGGGGGGTTCCTCTCTCCACCAGGGTGACTCGGGGGGGCCGCTGGTGTGCCGGGAGGAGCTCCAGGGCATCGTCTCGTGGGGGATGCAGGTCTGTGGGCAACGGGGCAAACCGGGCGTCTACACCCGCGTCTGTGCCTTTACTGCCTGGATCCAGGACACCATCAGGAGGAACGATCACGTCTGACCCCCCCTCCCCCAAAAAACATCTCCTCACCTATCCCCCACCCCCAAAAAAGCCACCAGGGGTCTTCTCCCACCTCCCCCCACGCACCGGGGAAGGGCTCCTGGAATAAAGCCCTGTGAAACGTGGCCACCTGTGGAGGTGGGGGCTGAGGGGAAGGGTGGGAGATGGTGGCCACCAGGAAGGTGGTGAGGAGATGGCCACAGTGTTGGTGGCCACTGTGGGAAACTCATAGCCACGTGTACCTGGGGTTGGTGGCCATGGTGGCAAGCTGCAACCACACTTTTGGGGCTGGTGGCCACCATGGGCAACCCATGGCTACAGGTATATGGTGCTGGTGGCCATGATGGCAAGCTGCAACCACACTTTTGGGGCTGGTGGCCACCATGGGCAACTCATGGCTACAGGTATGTGGTGCTGGTGGCCATGGTGGCAAGCTGCAACCACACTTTTGGGGTTAGTGGCCACCATGGGCAACTCATAACCACGTGTAACTGGGGTTGGTGGCCACAGTGGCAAGCTGCCACCCATGTACAGCCCTGGAGAACATGTTGAAGTCTGGAGGACACACGTGTCCATATCTGGAGGACTTGTATCCACGTCTGGAGAGCACATGTGTCCATGTGTGGAGAACACGTATGTCCAGGTCTGGAGCACACGTATGTCCATGACTGGAGGACATGTGTCCAGGTCTGGAGGACATGTAAGTCCAGGTGTGGAGAACACGTGTCCCGGTCTGTAGGACACATATGTCCAGGTGTGGAGAACACATGTCTAGGTCTTGAGAACATGTATGTCCAGGTCTGGAGAACACAGCTGGCAACCCATGGCCACACATGTCCAGGTGTGGAGAACATGTGTCCAGGTCTGGAGGACACGTATATCCACAGCAACTGGCCACGTGTGTCCATACATGGAGGACACACACCTACCACCAGGAAGCCACCCATGATGACCCACCACCACCACGCATGTCCACCCTGGTGGCCACAGCTGGCACGTCACCACCACCCACATCCACCTCCAGTGGTCACCTCCAGCGCCCCATGGTCTGGGGTGTGTCCTCTCCCCCCACCACAAACCCACCCCACGTCCCACCACCACCACGAGCCCACCCCACGTCCCACCACCACCTTCTGAGGACATCCCACCACCACTCAGGGCACCTGGGGTTATCACGGGTGGCGCGTCAACCAGGAGTAAGGCAGGGAGCTGGTGTGGGCACCTTAATTGGTCCTAATTAAGAGCTGGCTAACGAGGCGGCCGCTAACGAGGCCCCCCACTGAGAGGAGAACCAGTTGGGCCAGACGCGCCCGCCCTGTTTACACCGATGACACCCAGGAGGAACCCTTGGGTGGGTGGGGGAAGCCACGCCCCCTCCCACCTCATGGCCACGCCCCCCTCCCCGAAGCCCCGCCCCCGCGAGTGTGCAAGGAGATGGGGTGACAGCGCCCTCTAGTGTGATGGTGGACCTATGGGTGAGGTGTGGAGGCATCTCGTGGGCTTGGGGACGTGTGTGGGGGATGTGTGGACATGTGTCATGGACATATGGACACGTGGTGGACATGTGGACATGGGTGGTGGACATGTGTCATGGACATGTGGAAACGTGGTGGACGTGTGGACATGTGTGGTGGACATGTGGACATGTGTCATGGACGTGTGGACACGTGGTAGACATGTGGACTTGTGTGGTGGATGTGTAGAAAGGTGTCATGGACATGTGGACACATGTGGTGGACGTGTGGACATGTGTCATGGACATGTGGACACGTGTGTGGACGTATGGACATTTGTGGTGGACATGTGGACACATGTGGTGGACATGTGGACAGGCTTCATGGACATGCAGACACGTGGTGGATGTGTGGACACATGTGGTGGAAACGTGGACATGTGTCATGGATATGTGGACAGGTGGTGGATGTGTGGACAAGCATCATGGATGTGTGTTATTGACATGCGGACACGTGTCATGGACATGTGGACACGTGTGATGGACATGTGGAGCTGCTGTCATGCAAGGCCCTGTGCCCACACATGTGTATTGACAACAGTCACACAGATGCACCACGAAACCAGCACATGGTGGTCTCCAAACCAGCTGACCAACCAGAACATCCAGGTCTCCAAACCAGTTGGCCAACCAGAAGGTGCAGGTCACCAAACCAGTTGGCCAATCAGCTCATGGTAGTCTCCAAACCAGTTGTCCAACGCGCACATGGTGGTCTCCATACCAGTTCCCCAACCAACTCATGGTGGTCAAGCAGCACATGGTGGTCTCCAAACCAACTGGCCAAGCAGCACGTGGTGGCCTCGAAACCAGTTGGCCAACAAGCACATGGTGGCCTCCAATCCAGCTGGCCAACCAGCACATGGTGGTCTCCAAATCTGTTGGCCAACCAGCACATGGTGGTCTCCAAACCAGTTGGCCAATCAGCATGTGGTGGTCTCCAAACCAGATGGCCAAACAGCCCGTGGTGGTTTCCAAACCAGTTGGCCAACCACAACCAGCATATGCTGGTCTCCATACCAATTGGCCAACCAGCTCATGGTGGTGTCCGTACCAATTGGCCAACCAGCATGTGGTCGTTTCCAAACCAGTTGGCCAACTCGCACATGGTGGTCTCCAAACCAGTTGGCCAATCAGCATGTGGTGGTCAACCAGTACATAGTGGTCTCCAAACCAGTTGGCCAACCAGCACGTGGTGGTCTTCAATGCTGGTTGACCAAGTAGCACATGTGGTCAAGCAGCACATGGTGGTCTCCAAACCAGTTGGCCAACCAACTCATGGTGGCCAACCAGCACATGGTGGTCTCCAAACCAGATGGCCAACGAGCTCATGGTGGTCAACCAGCACATGGTGGTCTCCAAACCAGTTTGGCAACACGTATGTGGTGGTCCCCAAACCAACTGGCCAACCAACTCATGGTGGTCAACCAACACATGGTGGTCTCCAAACCAGTTGGCCAACCCGCACATGGTGGTCTCCAAACCAGTTGGCCAACCAGCTCCTGGTGGTCAATCAGCACATGGTGATCTTCAAACCAGTTGGCCAACCAGCTCATGGTGGCCTCCAAACCAGTTGGCTAACAAACTCATGGTGGTCTCCAAACCAGTTTGGCAACATGTATGTGGTGGTCCCCAAACCAACTTGCCAACCAGCATGTGGTGGTCTCCAAACCAATTGGCCAGCCAGCACACGGTGGTCTTCAGTGCTGGTTGACCAACTAACACATAGTGGTCAAGCAACACCTGGTGGTCTCCAAACCAGTTGGCCAATCTGCACATGGTGGTCCCCAAACCAGTTGGCAACCAACTCCTGATGGTCAACCAGCACATGGTGGTCTCCAAACCATTCGGCCAACCAACTCATGGTGGCCAACCAGCACATGGTGGTCTCCAAACCAGTTGGCCAACAAACTCATGGTGGCCTCCAAACCAATTGGCCAACGAACTCATGGTGGTCAACCAGCTCATGGTGGTCTCCAAACCAGATGGCCAACGAACTCATGGTGGTCAAGCAGCACATGGTGGTCTCCAAACCAGTTGGCCAACCAACACATGGTGGTCAAGAAGCACCTCATGGTCTCCAAACCAGTTGGCCAACCAGCACGTGCTGGTCCCCAAACCAGTTGGCCAACCAGCTCATGGTGGTCTCCAATCCAGCTGGCCAACCAGCACGTGCTGGTCCCCAAACCAGTTGGCCAACCCTTGGCGTGACACAAGCCCTGGCAGTGCCGGGCAACGCGTCGCAGGGATTAGGGAAGGAGGCGGCCGCGCGTCCTGGTGCCTTCCTGACTCCTCCAGCTCATCCTTGGGGTGGGACTGGCCGGGCCGGCCCCGATGCCGCTATAAAACCATCGCTCCCATGGGAGGGGACAGCAGCGGCACCGGCGCCGGATGAGGCCGGTTGGAACCGGCTGGGTGGTTGGTGGGTTTTGTTTTGTTTTTTTTTTTGGGGGGGGGGGGGGCGCCACATCCGGATTTTGCTCCGTCGCCGCAGACGTCAGACAGGAAGAAGGGGGGTGTCCCCGTCCCCACCCCCACCCCGGCAGGGAGCTGTGGAGAGGTAGGGGGGGAGGGTGGGGAGGGGGGGAGGGGAGGGGGGGGCTTCGGCAAGAGATGGTGGGGGGGGTGTCTTGCGCCCGCTGCCCCCGATGTCCCGCCGTCCCTCCTTGTGTGCTTTGCCCCTGGTGTCCATCCTTCCTTCCTCCCTTCCTTCCTTCCTTCACTTCCTTCCCCGGGTTTGACCCATGCCCCCATCCCTGCTGTCCATCCTTCCTTCCTTCCTTCCTTCCATCCTTCCTTCCTTCCTTCCTTCCTTCCTCCCTTCCTTCTATCCTTCCTTCCTTCCTTCCATCCTTCCTTCCTTCCTTCCTCCCTTCCTTCCTTCCTTCCCTCCTTCCTTCCTCCCTTCCTCTCTTCCTTCCATCCTTCCTCCCTTCCTTCCATCCTTCCTTCCTTCCTTCCTTCCCCATGTTTGACCCATCCCCTCATCCCTGCTGTCCATCCTTCCCCATCCTTGATCCATGAGGCCCACCACCCACATCCATGGGGCCCACCACCCATATTCATGGGGCCCACCACGATGTCCATGGGTCCCACCACCCATGTCCACGAGGCCCACCACCCACATCCATGGGGCCCACCACAAAGTCCATGGGTCCCACCACCCATGTCCACGAGGCCCACCACCCACATCCATGAGGCCCACCACCCACATCCACGGGGCCCACCACCCACATCCATGGGGCCACCACCCATGTCTGTGGGGCCCATGGGACCCATTTCCTTTCTCTGTGGGGTCCATGGCACATGTCCTCTGGGAGTGGTGACCCACACCCATGGGTGGCTCCAACCCATGGCCATGGGAACTGCGACCCACTGTCACGTGGAGCTTTGACCCACTTCTGTGGGGCCCACAGATGCCCTCCGTGGGGAGGAATGACCCATGGCCACCAGGAACCATGACCCACATTCATGGAGAGTGGTGACCCGGGCCCATGGGTGCCTCCACCTCATGGCCATAGGGGACCGTGACCCACGGGGAACCATGACCCACAGCCATGGGGGGGGGGGGGGACACCACGACCCACACCCACCTGGAGCAATGACCCACATCCTTCCAACCCACCACCTACGTCCACTGGGGGCAGCGACCCACATCTCAGGGGGCTTCCAACCCCCAACCTTGAAGACCCATGTCCTCTGGGGGCAACGACCCACATCTCAGGAGGCTTCCAGCCCCCAACCTTGAAGAACCGTGACCCCCACCCATGGGGGGAGAGGTGGGGTGGGGGTCTACCACCCATCTCTCCATAGGGCATGACCCACACCCTCAACCCCAGGGAGGCATCCAAGGGCAGCAGGAGGTGCTGGGAGGTCAATTGCCTGGAGACAAGGAGGGGGAGGTGGAGGAGTTGGTGGAGCCCGTAATTACGTGCCTCGTTAACGATGACTCTGTTAATTACCACCGTGGCATTTGGGCTAACGACCATGTCACCCTCACCAAAGCCCCATGACGGGGCGAATCACCACGGTACCACCGTGGAGGGGACAGAGGGAGGGTCCTCACCATGTTGGTGGAGACCCCCGAGAAACATCTCACCTTCTCCTGGAGCAGGGGTGGGGTGGGGCAGAGGGTCCCGGTGAAGGGTGACACCCCACCCCACCCCATGGTGGGACTAACACCTCTGCCTCACAGTGCCCACAGCGATGGAGACACGAGCCATGGTGGCCACCAGGCTACGGGGTGCCGTGAAGCTCCTGGGGACCTTGGTGGTCTTGATGGCATCTACAGGTGAGCGGAGGGGGTGGAAGGTGCAGATCCGGCCACGCAGCCACGCACGCGTTGGCATTAATGCGTGTCTTTGGTCCCTCTGTAGCGTTGCTGGCAGCGGGGGACACGCGGGTGGTGGGCGGCGTGGACTGCCCACCCCACTCACAGCCGTGGCAGGTGGCCATCCTGGACATGTACAAGCTCTACTGCGGCGGGGTCCTGGTGGCCAGGCAGTGGGTGGTGACGGCAGCCCACTGCACCACCCCAGGGTAAGGGTGACACCACCACCGTCATGTGGCCACCACCCCCCCGGTGGGGCCACCACAACCTGCAGTGGGCTCCGCAGTCCGCGCGTGTCCACACACAAGCCAGGAGGTGGTCTCTGTGGTCTACTGAGGTGGCTCCCATGGTCTACTGAGATGGCCTCCATGCTCTACCAAGGTGGTCTCCATGGTCTACTGAGGTGGTCTCCTGAGGTGGTCTCCACAGTCTCCTGAGGTGGTCTCCATGGTCTACTGAGGTGGCCTCCATGGTCTGCTGAGGTGGTCTCCATGCTCTACTGAGGTGGTCTTGGTGGTCTACTGAAATGGTCTCCATGGTCTACTGAGGTGGCCTCCATGCTCTACTGAGGTGGCCTCCATAGTCTACTGAGGTGGCCTCCATAGTCTACTGAGGTGGTCTACTGAGGTGGCCTCCATGGTCTACTGAGATGGCCTCCATGGTCTACTGAGGTGGCCCCCATGGTCTATTGAGGTGGCCTGCATGGTCTACTGAAGTGGTCTGCATGGTCTACTGAAGTGGTCTGCATGGTCTACTGAGGTGGTCTCCATGCTCTACTGAGGTGGTCTCCATTATCTGCTGAGGTGGTCATGCCATGGTCTACTGACATGTCCTGGCTGTGCTGTGCCCCACGTGTGTCATGGACATGTCACGGTCCCATATGTGGGTCATGCCATGTCCTGCACATTGGCCATGCCATGGTCCACGCGTGTCCTTCCCATGATGCAGATGCCACCTCCCACATGTGTCCTGATCATGCCACATGTCACAGGAGCCACAGCCACCTCAAGACCTTCTGTCCCACACGCATCCTGGTCATGCCACCCCACCAGGACCATGGCCACCTCAAGACCTTCCATCCCACACGTGTCCTGGTCATGCCACCCCACCAGGACCATGGCCACCTCAAGACCTTCTGTCCCACATGCGTCCTGGTCATGCCACCCCACAAGGACCATGGCCACCTCAAGACCTTCCATCCCACACGTGTCCTGGTCATGCCACCCCGCCAGGACCATGGCCACCTCAAGACCTTCTGTCCCACACACGTCCTGGTCATGCCACCCCACCAGGACCATGGCCATCTCAAGACCTTCCATCCCACACGTGTCCTGGTCATGCCACCCCACCAGGACCATGGCCACCTCAAGACCTTCTGTCCCACATGCCTCCTGGTCATGCCACCCCACAAGGACCATGACCACACCTTGACCTCCAAGCCCCACGCGTGCTCCATGGTCTGGTGGCCCTGGCCACCTCACTGTGTGTCCCCATCCCCCATGCACCCCTCCCCCCTGCCCTAGGATCACCAGTGTCCACCTGGGCAAGCACAACCTCTACACGCGGGAGTGGGGGCAGATGCAGAAGATGGTGCAGAAGTTTGTGGCCCACCCCAACTATGACCCCACCACCAAGGACAACGACATCATGATGATGAAGCTCCTGACGCCAGTCACCATCACTGACAGGATCCGTCCCGTCCCTGTGGCCTCCTGCCTCCCAGAGCCTGGGACCACCTGTGTCACCTCGGGATGGGGGGCCACCACTTCCCCAGAAGGTACCCAAGACCCAGGGCATCTGCTGGATGCCTGGGGCTTCTCCTGGTGGTGGGAGGTTGGACATCTGGGTGGTCCCCTGGACACCTGGGTGGTCTCCTGGACATCTGGGTGGTCTTCTGGACACCAGGGTGGTCTCCTAGACATGTGTGTGGTCTCCTGGAAAG
The DNA here is from genome assembly GCF_023638135.1 of Falco biarmicus. Classification (NCBI taxonomy): domain Eukaryota; kingdom Metazoa; phylum Chordata; class Aves; order Falconiformes; family Falconidae; genus Falco; species Falco biarmicus. Next base: position 104,183,437 of record NC_079290.1, read on the forward strand.
ACACTGGGGTGGTCTTCTGGACAGACACCTGGGTGGTCTCCTTGACAGGCACCTGGATTGTTTCCTGGACACCTGGGTGGTCTCCTGGGTGTCTGTATGGTCTCCTGGGCAGTTGGGTGGTCTCATGGGCATCTGGGTGGTCTCCTGAACACCTGGGTGGTCTCCTGGACTTCTCCTGGGTAGTCTTCTGGATATCTGGGTGGTCTCCTGGACATCTGGGTGGTCTCCTGAGCATCAGGGTGGTCTCCTGGGCATCAGGGTGGTCTCCTGGGCATCTGGGTGGTCTCCTGGATATCTGGGTGGTCTTCCAGACAGACAGCTGGGTGCTCTTCTGGACGTCTGGGTGGTCTCCTGAGCATATGTGTGGTCTCCTGGATATCTGGGTGGTCTCCTGGACAGACACCCAGGTGGTCTCCTGGACAACTGGGTGGTCCCCTGGACACCTGGGTGGTCCCCTGGACATCTGGGTTGGTTACCTGGACAGACACCTGGGTGTCTCCTGGTCATCTGGGTGGTCTCCTGGACACCTGGGTGGTCTCCTGGGTGTCTGGGTGGTCTCATGGGCACCTGGGTAGTCTGGACATGTGGGTGGTCTCCTGGACACACACCTGGGTGGTCTCCTGGGCAGTCTCCTGGACACCTGGGTGGTGTCCTGGACAGACACCTGGGTGGTTCCCTTTTCCTCCTCAGAACTTCTCCCTGGGACGAGGTTTCGCCCCCCATGGGCCCTGTCCCCGGGGTTGTTTCTCCACCTGAAAGCTTGGAAACGCCCCCAAATGCCTCGTTCTTCTCCCCCAAAAAACAGCTGGAGAAACATCTCCAAGTGAATTCTGGGGTGCGGGGGTGGGGGGGACAGCAGTGCTGGGAGGGTTTGGGGGGGAGGGGTTGTGATTTTCTGGTTTCTTTGTTTCCCCTCCCCCATCCTCCTCCATTTGTCGTCTCAGTCTCTTACCCGGACGTCTTGCAGTGCGTCAACGTCACCATCTTCTCGACGGCTGAGTGCCAGCAGTTGTATCCTGGTTCCATCACAGAGAACATGTTGTGTGCTGGGAGTCTCCAAGGCGGTAGGGACTCCTGCCAGGTACGGTGGAACGTCCCCCTCCACCATCACTGCCCCTCCCCCCAGGGGATGTCCCCCAGGTGGACCCCGGTGGCAGGAGGGGGCCTGTCCCTTTGACGTCACAATGGGGTCTTCCTCCGTTGGGTGGCCTAATCGTGGCACAGGAAGCCAGTAAGGGTTGGCCAAGGCAGCGGTGTTCTTCAACCCGATGAGGGTTGGCCAACTCGTTCATGATTGGTCAACTCAACAGTTGGCCAACTCAAGAGGAGTTGGAAAAGCCGGTGTTGGTTCTTCAACTTAACAAGGGTTGGCCAAATCGTTCATGGTTGGTCAACTCAACAGTTGGCCAACTCAAGAAGAGTTGGAAAAGCCAGTGTTGGTTCTTCAACTAAACAAGGGTTGGCCAACTCTTGTTGGGTTGAAGAACCAACAGCAGCTTTTTCAACTCTTGGGTTGGCTGGTTGTTGGGCTGGCCAACCATGAAGGGTTTGGCCAATCATGAATGATTTGGCCAACCCTTGTTGGTCACTTGGTTGGCCAACTCAACAGTTGGCCAACCCAAGAGTTGAAAAAGCCCGTGTTGGTTCTTTAACCCAACAAGGGTTGGCCAACTCAGTCATGGTTGGCCAACTCAACAACCGGCCAAGCCAAGAGGTCACCCAGCCAAATGAGACCCAACAATGGTGTGTCCAGATGCAAGGAGTTGTCCAACCCAGGAACCACTTGGTGGCCCAACCCAACCACTCCACTTGGTGGCCCAACCCAAGACCCACTTGGTGGCCCAACCCCTGAAGCACTTGGTGGCCCAACCCCAGAACTACTTGGTGGCCCAACCCAAGACCCACTTGGTGGCCCAACCCCTGAACCACTTGGTGGCCCAACCCCAGAACTACTTGGTGGCCCACCCAACACCTCCACTTGGTGGCCCAACCCAAGACCCACTTGGTGGCCCACCCAACAGCTCCACTTGGTGGCCCAACCTGTGAACCGCTTGGTGGCCCAACCCCACAACCACTTGGTTGGCCAACCCAACCACACCACTGGGTGGCCCAGTGGAGACCGGTGTTGGGTTCACACCGTGTCTCTCCCGTAGGGTGACTCGGGAGGACCTCTGGTTTGCAACGGGACCCTCCAAGGGATCGTGTCCTGGGGGATGGAGAAATGTGGGCAACCCAAGCGACCTGGTGTCTACACCAAGGTCTGTAGATACTCCCAGTGGATCCAGAAGACCATGGAGGACAACTAGAGTCAACTCTGGCAACCTCCAGGTGCCCACAGGGAGGTTGGACCACCACGGGCTGCGCTCCCACCACTGGCCAGGGCAGGACGATGGGGACAACCCAAGGTTGTGGCGAGGTTTTGGGTGGCCCCAGGGTCTCCTGGGGTGAAGGGGCGGTGGGAGTGGCACGAGACATTAAAGAGTTGTCACGTTTGGTGGGAAATGTCCTTTCAAGCTGCTCCTCCCCATCTTCTTGGGAGACCAACCTCGTGGTCACCTCCCATGGACCAAGGGGTGGCTGCGGTGGCACCGAGGACATGGGCTGCTGGTCCTCCAACCCCACGGAGATCATCATCTCAACCAGGGGGAGCAACCACCAATGGGTGTCCAATTTTTTTGGGTTGGCCAACCCAACGAGGGTCATCCAATCGGTGAGAGGGTCACCCACCCCCAAAGAGGGGCCATGCCATTGGTTGATCTCTTCCCCCAAGTTGAGGCCACACCATTGGCTGAGCTCTTCCCAAGACCCTCCCACCCAAAGTTGAAGCCACGCCATTGGTCAGGCTCTTCATAAGTCCCACCCCCATGTTGAAGCCACGCCATTGGTTGGACTCTTCCCAAGACCCTCCCACCCCAAAGAGGGGGCATGCCAGTGGTTGATCTCTTCCTCCAAGTTGAGGCCACGCCATTGGTCGGGCTCTTTCCAAGACCCTCCCACCCCATGTGGAAGCCACACCATTGGTCGGGCTCTTCCTAAGTCCCACCCCCAAGTTGAACACATGCTAATGGTCAGGCTCTTCCCAAAACCCTCCCACACCAAAGAGGGGACACGACATTGGTTGATCTCTTCCTCCAAGTTGAGTCCACACCATTGGTGGGGCTCTTCCTAAGACCCTCCCACCCCATGTTGAAGCCACACCATTGGTCAGGCTCTTCCTAAGTCCCACCCCCAAGCTGAAGCCACACCATTGGTTGGGCTTTTCCCAAGACCCTCCCACTCCAAACAGGGGACATGCCATTGGTTGATCTCTTCCCCCAAGTCGAGTCCACACCATTGGTGGGGCTCTTCCTAAGGCCCGCCCAACCTAAGCTGAAGCCACGCCATTGGTCGGCCTCATCCTAAGTCCCACCCAACCCAAGCTGAAGCCACGCCATTGGTCAGGCTCTTCCCGAGACCCTCCCACCCCAAGTTGAGGCCATGCCATTGGTTGGTGCCCACCACGAGGAGCTGCCCCCCTCCCCCTCCCCCCCCGAGCCGCCCCACCCCCACCCCATCGCACGCACCCACCCCTCCCCCCAGGCAGCGAGGCCACTCCATGCCCTCGATGCTGCCCTGGAACTCGTTAGGAGATTAATTAGCGTGAGGAGATTAATTAGCGCCGCTGCTGCCATCCTATAATCCCCCCCGCCCGCACCACACCCAGGGAGCGGGCCGTGCCGCCGCGCGGGGGGGATTTAGTAAATCCGTCGTTAATCCGGCAGGGGGTGGGGGAGGGGCACCCTGCCCCATGCCACCTCGGGGAGACGCCCTATGGGGACCCGTGTCACCCTATAGACACCATAGGGGACCTATATCACTCCATAGATACCATAGGGGACCCGCGTCACCCTACAGATATGCCATAGGGGATCCACGATGCCCTATAGATACCACAGGGAGCCCATGCAACCCTATAGATATGCCATAGGGGACCCACTACGTCTCATAGATACCACATGGGAGCCATGCCACCCTATAGATATACCATAGGGGACCCACTTCACCCCATAGATACCATAGGGGACCTGTGCCACCCTACAGATACCATAGGGGCACCCTTGTCACCCTATAGATACCATAGTGGACCCACCTCACCCTATGGATATGCCATATGTATAGATACAATAGGGGACCCATGCCACCCTATAGATACCATAGAGGACCCACTTCACCCTATAGATATGCCTTAGGGGACCCATGCTACCCATAGATCCCACAGGGGAACTATGCCACCCCATAGATATACCATAGGGGGATCCATATCATCCTGTAGATACTATAGGGGACCCATGCACCCCTATAGATATGTCATAGGGGACCTATCCCACCCTATAGATACCATAGGGGGCCCCCCACCACCCCACAGATACCACAGGGGAACCACTTCACCCTATAGATACCATAGGGGAACGCCGTCTCCCTATAGGTACAGTAAGGGACCCCCATCAACCTATAGGTACCATAGGGGATCCCTGTCCTTGTCACCCTATAGATATGCTGTACAAGACCCATGCTACCCCTATAGATACCACAGGGGACCCCCTGTCACCCTAAAGGTACCATATGGGACCCCCGCCACCCTATAGATACCATACGGGACCCCTGTCACCCTATAGATACCACAGGGGACCCCCCTCACCCTATAGGTACCATAGGGGAACCCCATCTCCCTATAGATACCACAGGGGACCCCCGTCTCCCTATAGATACCATAAGGGCCCCAGGCTGGGGGCTGCCCCCTCCCCCCACGGGGTGGGGGAGGGGTGTGAACATGGCACCTGGGGCTCCACAAGCAAACACGGGGGGGGGGTGGGGAGGGGGCCGCTAACCAGCCCCCGTTAATAATTAACACGGAGCCTTGATAAGTGGGGGCACCCACCCCCACCCCCCCTGGCACCCGGCGCCCCCTCCCCCCACCATGGCGGCCCCTCTCCCCCTCCTCCTCCTCCTCCTGGAGATGGTGACCCCTGGTGAGGGGGGGGGGGGGGGGTGAGGGGTGCAGGGGGGGCCGCGGGGGGGGGGGGGGGGGGGGAGGGGGGGTGGCCTGGGGGTGTCCCAGGTGGGGACAAGGGGGTCTGGAGGGGTCCCCAGGGTGGGGTGGGGGCCGGGGCAGTCTCCGGAAAGGGGATTGGGGATCCCAGGGGGTCCCGGGGGGGACACAAGGGAGTCTGGGGGTGTCCCAGGGTGGGGGTGGGGGTCTGGGGGGGTCCCCAAGGTGCAAATGTTGGGGGGGGGCAGTCTCCGGAGGGGGGGTGGTGCGGGTCTGGGGGGTCCCAGGTGGGGACAAGGGGGTTTTAGGGCGGGGTCCCGGGGGGGGCTGGAGATCCTCGGGGTAGGGACAAGGGGGGTCTGGGGCGGGGGGGGTCCCGGGGGGGGGGGCGGGGGTCCCAGGAGGTAGAGGGGGCTTGGTGTGTGTGGGTGGGTGTCAGTCTATGGGGTGCCAAGGGTTGGGGGGAGGGGTGCCCCCCAGTGGGGGGGGTCCTAACGGGGGGGGGGTGTTGGGGTGGGGGTCGCGGGACCACCCCAACATTCCCCTCCCCTCCCCCCAGCCCAGCCGCGGGGCGAGCGGATCCTGGGGGGCAGCGAGTGCCCCTCCCCCACCCACCCCGCCTCGTGCTGCTCTTCCACTTCGACCAGCACCAGTGCGGGGGGGCCCTGCTCAGCTCCCAGTGGGTCCTGTCCGCCGCCCACTGCCGCACCAGGTCCGAACTGGGAGCACTGGGAGGGAGACTGGGGGCATAGAAAGGGAACTGGGGGCACTGGGAGGGGAACTGGGAGGGGCACTGGGAGCACTGGGAGGCACTGGGAGGGGAACTGGGGGCACTGGGAGGGGAACTGGGAGCACTGGGAGGTGCTGGGAGGGGAACTGGGGCCATAAGAAGGGAACTGGGGGCACTGGGAGGGGCACTGGGAGCCCTGAGAGGCAAACAGGGAGCACTGGGAATGGAACTGGGAGCGGCCACCTTCCACCGTGACCCCGGCCGACCACGGCCCCTCCCACACACCCCTCCCCCTCCCCCACCCCCCACGTGTCCCCTCCCCCACCACATCCTCATCACGCCCCTCCCCCCACGTCCCACCACCATGACCACGTCCCACCACCACATCCCACCACCATCACCATGTCCCACCACCACCACCACGTCCCACCACCACCATGTCCCACCATGTCCCCTCCCCCAGCCACATCCAGGTGCGGGCAGGGGAGCACAGCCTGGCCACCCTGACAGGGTGGGAGCAGTTCGCCACCGCCGTGGACATTGTGGTCCACCCTGGCTTCAACGCAGACGCTGCAGACAACGCCTACGCCCACGACCTCATGCTGCTGCGCGTGGAGCCCCCCTTCACCCCCACCCCCCACGTCCAGCCCCTGGCCCTGCCCACAAGACCCCCGGCCACTGGCGACAACTGCACTGTCATGGGATGGGGGACTACCACCAGCCCCCAAGGTACACGGGCGGGGCTGTCTGGTGGCATCTCCTCCATACCACCAGCCCCCAAGGTACAGGGCGGGGGCTGTCTGGTGGCATCTCCTCCACCTTCACTGGGTTGGGGTGGTGGCATCTCCTCAACCTTCATTTGGTTGGGTGATGGCATCTCATCAATCTTCCTTGGGTTGGGTGGTGGCATCTCCTCAACCTTCCTTGGGTTGTGTGGTAGCATCTCCTCAACCTTCCTTGGGTTGGGTGGTGATATCTCCCTCAACCTTCGCTGGGTTGGGTGGTGGCATCTGGGCAGGGAAGTGACCCAGGTGGTCACCTCAACATTCCTTGGGTTGGGTGGTTGGCAATCTCTTCAACCTTCACTGAGTTGGGTGGTGGCACCTCCTCCACCTCCCTTGGCTTGGGCTGGGGTCAACCATGCACCAGATGGACCCTGGTGGCCCTGGCCCTGCTTGGACACTTGCCCCTCCCCCCAGAGTCCTTCCCCGACACCCCCCAGTGCCTCAACGTCACCGTGGTGGGTGACGCCACGTGTTGCCAGGTCTACGGCGCCAAGTTCACTGAGGACATGTTGTGTGCCGGTGGGACCGTGGCGGGCAAGGACTCCTGCCAGGTATCTCCAGACCTTCGTGTCCTACAGCCACGTCCCCACATCCTCTCCCCCCACCGCTCTCCCTTGTCCCTTGGGCTTGGAGGAACCCCCTGTGACCCATCCCCTACGTACCCACCACCCCCGACCACGTGCCTTTGGTCCCCCTGGGTCCCCTCACCTGGAGACGTCCCACCCACCCATGGTCACCACCCCTTTTGGATCCCTGGGTTTCAAGACGTGCCCATCCCCCATGGCCACCTCCCTGGGGTCCCCCTGGCCACCACCCCGTGCCTGGTCCCACCATCTCCAGATCCTCCAGAGTTTCTGCCCCCACCGGTGGCCACATGTCCCCCACCAGCTTAGCCACCCTCCACCCTGGGGTCCTCCTGGGTTGGGGGGTGTGGTCGAGGTCCTGGCATGGTCCCTTTTGTCCCCAGGGTGACTCGGGAGGTCCCCTCATCTGCCAGGGGGGTTCTCCAGGGCATCGTCTCCTGGGGGGACCCACCCCTGCGGGCAGGCGGGGAAGCCAGGGGTCTACCCGCCCGGCACCTACCAACCCCACCACAGATCCATCAACCCCCCCTAGAACCCACCATGGACCATCTGACCCCAACACAGATCCACCAAACCCCCCTAGAACCCAACATGGACCATCTGACCCCACCATGGAGAGGCTGAAGCCACCAAGAGAGGATCAACCCCCACCACAGATCCCACCATGGTTGGACCGATTCCACCACAGATCCCACCATAGATGGACCGATCTCACCACAGATCCCACCACGGATGGACCGATCCCACTACAGATCCCACCAAGGATGGACTGAGCCCATCATGGATAGACCATCCCACCACAGATTCCACCAAGGATGGACAGATCCCACCATGGATGGATCAATCTCGCCACAGATCCCACCATGGATGGACCGATCACACCACAGATGGACTGATCCTGCCACAGATCCCACCATGGATGGATCAATCCCACCATAGATGGACTGATCCCACCACAGATCCCACCACAGATGGACCGATCCCACCATGGATGGACAGATCCCACCATGGATGGACCAATCTCACCATGGATGGACTGATCCCACCACAGATCCCACCATGGATGGATCAATCCTACCATAGATCCCACCACAGATAGACCAGTCCCACCACAGATTCCACCACAGATGGACCGACCACCCCCCCAGACCCCTCCCCCCAATAAACCCCTCCCCCCCCCCCCCCCCGCATCCCCCGTGGCTTCGCTGGATCCCTGGGGGCACCTGGGGGGGAACGTGGGTCACACTGGGCAGGACCAGGCCAAAATGGGGCAAAAATGGGCAAAATGGGGCAAAAATGAGCAAAATGGGGCAAAATGGGAAAAAACGGGCAAAATGGGGAAAATAATGGGGAAAATGGGGCAAAAATGGGAAAAAATGGGCAAAAGAGGCAAAAATGGGAAAGATCAGATAAAAATGGGCAAAACTGGGGAACCTGGGCCAAATTGGGTGGTATTGAGCCAAAATCGGGCAGAATCAGGCAAAATTGGGTGGAATTGAGCCAAATCAGGCAGATTTGAGCCAAAATTGACAGAATTAAGCAAAAAATGGGCAAAATTGAGCCAAAATCTGGAGGATTCGAGCCAAAATCAGGCAGAATTGAGCCAAATTCAGGCGGAATTGACACAAAATTAGGCAAATTTGAGCCAAAATCAGTCAGAATTGAGCAAAAATTGGGGGGAATTGAGCCAAAATTGGGCAAAATTGAACCGAAATTGGGCAGAATTGAACCAAAATTGGGTAGAATTGAGCCAAAATTGGTGAAATTTAGCTAAAATTGGCAGAACTAAGCCAAAAATCGACAAAACTGAGCCAAAATCAGGCAGAATCAAGTCAAAATTGGGCAAAATTGAACAAAATTGGGTAAATTGAGCCAAAATCGGGCAGAATTGAGCCAAAATTGGTGGAATTGAGCCAAAATCGGCAGAATTAAGCCAAAAATCAACAAAATTGCACCAAAATCAGGCCGAATTAAATCAAAATCGTGCAGAATTGAACCAAAATCGGCAGAATTAAGCCAAAAATGGGCAAAATTGTGCCAAAACTGGAGGATTCGAGCTAAATCGGTGGAACTGAGCCAAAATAGAGCATAATTGTAACAATATCAGGCAACATTCAAGCAAAATTGGGCAAATTGAGCCAAAATGGGGCAGAATTGAGCCAAAATCAGCAGAATTAAGCCGAAAATGGACAAAATTAAGCTAAAATTGGATGGAATCAAGTCAAAATTGGGCAAAATTCAGCCAAAATTGGGCAACATTGAACGAAAATTGGGCAAATTGAGCCAAAATCGGGCAGAATTGAGCCAAAAATCTACAAAATTGTGCCAAAATCGGGCGAAATTGAACTAAATCGTGTAGAATTGAACCAAAATTGGCAGAATTGACCCAAAAATGGGCAAAATTGTGCCAAACCTGGAGGATTCGAGCCAAAATTGGTGGAATTGAGCCAAAATAGGGCAGAATTGTAAGAAAAATGGGCAAAATTCAGCCAAAATTGGGCAACATTGAACTAAAATTGGGCAAATTGAGCCAAAAATGGTGGAATTGAGCCAAAATCGGCAGAATTAAGCCAAAAATGGACAAAATTGAGCCAAAATCGGGTGGAATCGAGTCAAAAATGGGCAAAATTGACCCCAAATTGGGCAGAATTGACCCAAAATTGGGCAGATTTGAGCCAAAATCGGCGGAATTGCGCCAAAATTTTGGGCAGAATTGAGCCAAAATCGGGCAAACCTGGGCCAACCTGGGTGACGTTGGGAAGGGGGAGGGGGCG
>NC_079290.1:104193538-104208538 GCF_023638135.1 Falco biarmicus
ATCCCATGACCTCGTCCCCTGCAAACCCCATACCCCATGCAACGCATTCCCCATGCAACGTGTCGTTGTGCAACACAGCCCTATGGCCTCGTCTCCTGCAACCCCCACGTGCCCATGCAACGTGTCCCCTGTGCAACACATCCCCGTGCAACGTGTCCCTGTGCAACACATCCCTGTGCAACGTGTCCCCATGACCTCGTCCCCCACAAACCCCACGTCCCTGTGCAACATCCCTGTGCAACACATCCTTGTGCAACACATCCCTGTGACCTCGTCCCCTGCAAACCCCATGTCCCTGTGCAACGTCCCCGTGCAAAACGTCCTCATGGAATGCACCCCCATGACCTTGTCCCTTGCAAACCCTGGGACCCCGTGCGACACGCCCCCATGCAACGCGCCCCCCAGCCCCACCTGGAAGCCGAGGCAGCGGCCGTAGAAGCAGGCATTGTGCATGGTGCTGTATTCGCGCAGCACCAGCTGCGCCAGCCCCGTCGCCCTCGGGCGGGAAGAGGCAGCCGGGCCGGTTGCGCGCCAGCAGGCGCTGGGCCAGGCCGAGCAGGGCGCGAAGCTGTGCCAGTGCCGCGCCATACGCCTCCAGCTCCGCTGCGTTGTGCGCGGCGCGGAAGAAGAGGCTGCGGCGCTGTGCAGCCACGCAGCGGCTCTTGTGCAGGGCATGCGCCAGGCAGCAGCGGGCCGTTTGCACCAGGCTGCGGTAGCCGTTGCCTGCGTCGCCTCGTCCAGGTCAAAGAGGGTGGCAGAGCCGTGCCACATGCCGCAGCGCCGGCTCCAGCCGTGCCGCATGGTCTCGCAGAGCCGTGAAGGCGTCGGCCAAGCGCCGCCCGCCCGCGCCCCCACGCTGCTGGAAGAAGGTGGCGTTGTCATCCGCCAGCGCTGCCAGCGCCTGGAAACAGCGGCCGCGAGTCCATGCTGCTGGGGGAGGGCACGGGGGGGGGTGTCAGGGGGGTTTATGGAACTGGGGAACCCCACCCCCCCGGTGACCCCACCCCCTCAACTGTCACCCACCTCCCACCCACCCACTCGGCTACCACCCACCTCCCACCCCCAGGAGGGAGGGGCTGGGGAGGGGTGGGGGGTAAGAGAGGGTTTGGGGGGCTCAGGGGGGGTTATATGGGGGGGGTCAGGGGGGTTATGGAGCTGGGGGACCCACCCACCCCCGAGGGGGGAGGGGCTGGGGGTGGGGAGGGTAGGAGGGGTTGGGGGTAAGAGGGGGTTATGGGGGGGGGTAGCAGGGGTTGTGGTGGGTCGGGGGGGTTATGAGGGGGGGTAGGAGGGGTGATGGGGGGTCAGGGAGGGTTACAGTGGGGTGAGAGCTGGGGTGGGGGGCTAGGAGAGGTTATGAGGGAAGGAGGGTCAGTTATAGGGGGCTGATGCAGCCGGGTGGGGCTTAGTGACAGTTATGGAGGGCAAGGGTCACTTATGGGAGGTGAGGTGGTGGGGCAGGGGGGGCCAGGAGGGGTGGGGGGGGCAGGGGGATTTGGGGGGGCAGGGTCAGTTAAGGGGCTGAGGGAGCAGGGCAGGGGGGGGTGGGGCAGGGCGTGTTACAGGGGGCGAGGGTCAGCTATGGGGCTGATGCGGGGGCGGGGGGGGAGCGCGATGAGGGAGGCGGGGGGGCGCCGGAAGGGCAAAGGTGCTGGATGTGCCAAGTGGGGCAGAAGGGAGGGACTGGGGGGCGCCGCCCCCTCCCCCCCCAGCGGCTCCTCAGGGGGGTCCCAGGGGGCATCTGGGGCCGTGTTGAGCAAGGCGGCGGGGCGGGGGGGAGGGGCCGGGACAGTGGGGCAGGGGGGCACTGGGGGGGGGGGGAAGCTGGGATAGGGGAGCGGGGCAGGGGGGCAGAGGGGCGGGGGGGCCTGTGGGGCACCAGGACCTGCCACGGGGTGCAGAGATGTGTCGGGGCAGCCATAGGGCGCTATGGGGCGTATGGGGTGCCATGGGGGGGAGGGTCCACGGGGGCAGCCCCGGTGGGGCTATGGGGCGTTATGTGGGGGTCTGTGGGCCCCTATGGGGCAGCCGGGGGGGGGTTCTATGCGGGTCGCTGTGGGGCAACCCGGGTGGGGGGGGGTCTATGGGCCGCTGTGAGGCTCTATGGGGCGCCGTGGGGGTCGCGCGCGCGAGCCTCCCCCCCCCCCACGCCAGCTCCCACCTGCACTCCGCCGCCCGCCCCGCCCCGCCGCTTCCGCCCACGTGACGCGCCGCCACCAATCAGCGCCAGCCCCACTCGCGTCGCCTGGAGACCGGCCCCGCCCCCCGCCGCGCCTGCGCGCGCCCCCCCCCGCGACCCCCTGACCCCCGCTGCGACCCCTGACCCCGCTGCGACCCCTGACCCCGCTGCGACCCCTGACCCGGCGCAGCGGAACTAGCATTTTTCTGAGGCCTTTATTGTAGCGAAGCGCAACCCCTGACTCTTGACCCCTGACCCCCTGAGGGGGCGGCTGCAGGGTCAAGGGCAACCACTGGGGTCGGGGAGTGGGGTCACGGGGTCATAAAGGGGTCAAAGGGCAGCGGGGGGGGTGAGGGGGTCACGGGGGAGTCGGGGAGGGGGGGAGGACATAAGGGGTCACAGGGGTTCATGGGGGACACGGGAGGTCACAAAGGTTCAGAGAGGGGTCACAGGGGGGTGCGGGGTCATAAAGGGGTCACAGAGGGGGGATATGGGGTGTCATGGGGGGTCACAGGGGTAAAGGGGGGGGTCATGAGGGGGTCACAAAGGTTCAGGGGAGGTCAGGGGTGGTCACAGGGGGGCCGGGGGAGTTCCAGTGGTCTCCGGGGTGGTCTTGGCGGAAGAGGGTCTGTGGGGTCCGGGGGGCCCTGGCCGGCCCTAGAGCGGCAGCAGGAGCCCCCGGGTGGGGTGGGCGCGGGCGGGAGTGGTGGGGGCGGGTGGCCCCGGCGGCGGCTCCTGGCAAGTGGGGGCTGCCTGGGGGGGCACAGGGGTCAGGGGGGGGCACACGGACTCCTCCTAAACCCCCCATTCCCCCCCCAGCCCTGGGGGGTGGAGGTGAGAGGAGCCGAGGGGGGGGGGGGTAGAGGGATCCCCCAGCCCCCCGCCCCTCCCCCCCCCCTCACCGTCTCTCCTGCAGCCCCGCGGAAGGGGGTCCGGGGCGCCCCCCCCCCCCAACCTGGGGGGGGGGGCGGTGGCAGCGCCGGGGAAGGCCGATGGCAGCTGGGCCGCCCCCCCCCCTGCCGGGGCGAGTGTGGCAAGGGCAGGGGGGCGGAGGGGAGCCCCCCCTCCAGCAGCAGCAGCAGCACCAGCAGCAACAGCGGAGCCATTTTGAGGGGGGGGGGGAGGAAGGGGAGAGGGGGGGACCAGCCGCACCTTGGGGCCCCCCCCGTGGGGGCGGGGCTGACGGGAAACACCTGGGGGTGGAGGTGGGGCTGGGCCCCCCCCCCCCCCCCCGCCTCCCTGTCTGTCCCCATGCTGCTCCCCCCCCCTCATCCCCCGGTACCCCCCTCGTGCCCCCCCCTGCACCGGCTGGGACCCCCGGCCCCCCTGGAGCTGCCCCCCGCCCCCCGGCCCTGTCCCCCCATGTCCCGGCCGCTAATTCCTGGCCCCTGACCCTGACCTTGACCCTGTCCCCACCTCTGACCCTGACCCCGACCCCAGCTCCCCCTGACCCTGACCCCGACCCTGACCCCGACCCCTCGCCTGCCCCAGCCCCCCCCAAGTGGCAGATGGCACCCCCTGTGCACGGGGAGGGGGGGGGGCCGGGAGGGTCCCCGTTCACCCGAGGGGGGGGGCGCGGGAGGGACACCCCATTCTCGGGGGGGGGGGGGGGGCATAGCACCCACCCGAGGGGGGGCGGGGGGGGGGGGAACCCAGTCCCTGGGGGGCCGGGGAAGGCCGATGGCAGGGGGGAGGGGGGGAGGGGCAGGGCCCGGCCCGTGTGTGCACACGCGTGTGCGCAGCCAGGGCCGCGTGCGCGGCTGGGGGGGGGTCCCGGGGGGGAATGGGGGGATGGGGGGGCTGTGTGTGCGCGTGCCCCGCCGTGATACCGCCTGGACACCCCGCCCCCCCCGCCCCCACACGCGCGCTTACCCCATCCCCCCCCCCTGCAGCCTCCCCGGGGGGGCGTGGCCGCGCGCGGGGGAACCCCCGCCCCTCCCCGGGGTCCCCACGGCGGGGGCGGGGCTGGGGTGTGGGGGAGGGGCGGCCCCGTGTGTGTGTCCCCCTCCCCCCCCCTCCCCGTGGGGGAGGGGCCGCCGGCGGGGAAGTCCCCGGGTCGCTTCCGCGGCGGGACGCGGGCGGCCGGGACGGGACCCCCGGCACGGGGGGGGCACAGACCCCCCCCCCCCGCCATGGCGGAGGAGCTGCCCGTGGACCTGCGGACCCGCCGGGGGGCCCCCCCTGGCCCCCCCCTCCCCGCCCCCCCGCCCCCCTCCGAGGCTTCGCTGCCGCTGCGGAAGCGGCGCTCGGCGATGCGGGGGGCGCTGGGGGGGGACGGACCCCCCCCCTCGGGGAAAGCACCGCGGGGGTGCCCCCCAGCGCCCCCCCCCCCCAGCCCCCCCCCCCGGCCTTCCCCCTCGGCTTCCCACCCCCACCCGCTGCCTTCTTCGCAGGTGAGACAAGCCCCCCCCCCCTCCCCCCCCGGGGGTGACCCCCCCCCGGCTGACTCCCCCACCCCTATTGGTACCCCCACGCTCGCAGGGCTGCGGGGGGAGCTGCCGCTGCCGCTGCAAGGGGGGGCCGGAGCCGGCCTGGTGCCCCCTCCGGGGATCCTGGCCCTCCCCCCCCGCGCCCCCCCTGGCCGTGCTGGGACCCCCCCAGACCCAAATAGCCGCCGACATCGCGGCCGCCACCGGGCAGGACGAGGACGGTGACACGTGAGTCGCGGGACCCCCCCCGGGAACCCCCCCTCCGTGGGACCCCCTCCTGAGACCCCCTCCCCCCCCTCCGTGGGAATCATCCTGTAGAAACCCCCCTCTTTGGGGACCCCTCCAAGGACCACCCCCCGTGGCAATCCCCCTGTAGGACCCCCTCTCCGTAGGACCCCCCCCCATGGAACCTCCCCTGGGAGCCCCGCAACGGGGAGGCCATAATAATCTTCTTAATAGGGACCTCCCCCCCCCAGGAATCCTGACCCCCCCCGGGACGCCCCCAACCCCAGCCTATTATGGGGGAAGCCCATAATAAGCCTCTTACTGGCCCCCCCCGGAGACCTCCCTCAGGTCCCCCCCCCCCGGCCCGGGGAATCCCCGGCCCCGGTGGGTGCCCCCGCCCCTCCACCAAGTGACGTCACCGACACGACCACGCCCCTTTACTGGAAGCGCGGGGGGTGGGGCGGCTTCCTCCTCCCCCTCCCCCCCGGTGCCTTTATCCTCCCCAGCCGCAGCCCCTCGTGACTCACGGCCCCCCGTGCCCCCCCCCAGTGCCCCTCCGGGGACCCCCCATGTCCCTTATATCGCCCCCCTGACCCCCCAGTGCCCCCCCCCCGTGGCACCCCTGCCCCCCCTTGCACCCCCCCTGCCTCCACTGTGCCCACCCCATCCCCCCTGACCCCGCTGACCCCCCCCCAGGGCGCTGCACATCGCGGTGGCTCAGGGGGCCGTGGGGGCTGCGCGGCGCCTGGTGGGGCTGTTCCTGCAGGGGGGGTGTCACCTGGACGTGTTCAACCGGCTGCGGCAGGTGGGGGGCCGGGGGGGGTTGGGAACTTGGGGGGGTGGGGGGGGCTGAGGAGGATGGGGGGCTAGGGGGTGGGGAGAGCAAGGGGGCTGAGGGGGGGCCTGAGGGTGGCTGGGGACTGGGGGACTGGAGGGGCAGGGAATGGGGGGCGGGGGGGCTGGGGCACTCTGGGGTGTGGTAGGGGTTTTGTGGGGGGCTGAGGGATGTGGGGGGACACGGGGGGCATGGGGACACACAGCCCCCCCCCCCCCCCCGTGCTCGCCCCTTGCACATGACCCATGAAGCTTGCACACCCCAGCCTGCCTCGTGTATGCCTTGCGCACGCCTTGTACATCTCTTGCACGTGCCCTTGCACGCCCTCACACCCATCCGGCACGCCTCGTGCATCCTTCCCTGCACCCCCTGTGCACCCTCATGCTCGCCCCAGCCTGCCTCGTGCGCGCTTTGCAC
This sequence comes from Falco biarmicus, assembly GCF_023638135.1. NCBI lineage: Eukaryota > Metazoa > Chordata > Aves > Falconiformes > Falconidae > Falco > Falco biarmicus. Next base: position 104,199,624 of record NC_079290.1, read on the forward strand.
GTCCCTTGTGCATGCCTCATGCTTCCCTCATGCATGGCCTTGCACACTCCTGCACCCATCGGGCTCCCCCTGGCACCTTCCCAGCACCCCTCGTGTACACTTCAGCCCGCCTCGTGCACCCCTTGTGCAGCCCTCATGCATTGCTTGCGCTCTCCTCGTGCACATCCTTGTGTACCCCTCCCGCACACCCCAGCCTGCCTTGTGCACTCTTTGCACACTCCTTGCGCATTGCTTTTGCTCTCCTCGTGCATTGCTTGTGCTCTCCTCGTGCATTGCTTGCGCTCTCCTCGTGCACATCCTTGTGTACCCCTCCCGCACACCCCAGCCTGCCTTGTGCACTCTTTGCACACCCCTCGCGCATTGCTTGTGCTCTCCTCGTGCATTGCTTGCGCTCTCCTCGTGCACATCCTTGTGTACCCCTCCCGCACACCCCAGCCTGCCTTGTGCACTCTTTGCACACCCCTTGCGCATTGCTTGTGCTCTCCTTGCGCATTGCTTGCGCTCTCCTCGTGCACATCCTTGTGTACCCCTCCCGCACACCCCAGCCTGCCTTGTGCACTCTTTGCACACCCCTTGCGCATTGCTTGTGCTCTCCTTGCGCATTGCTTGTGCTCTCCTCGTGCACATCCTTGTGTACCCCTCCCGCACACCCCAGCCTGCCTTGTGCACTCTTTGCACACCCCTTGCGCATTGCTTGTGCTCTCCTTGCGCATTGCTTGTGCTCTCCTCGTGCACATCCTTGTGTACCCCTCCCGCACACCCCAGCCTGCCTTGTGCACTCTTTGCACATCCCCCGTGCACGCCTCGTGCATTGCTCACGCACACCTTGTGCACGCCCTCGCACCCATCGCCCCCCCCCCTCCGCCCCGACCCCTCTGACCCCCGTCCCCTCCCCCAGACGCCGCTGCACGTGGCGGTGATCACGCGGCAGGCGGCGCTGGTGCGGCTGCTGGTGGCGCACGGCGCGTGCCCCGGCGCGCGGGACCGGCTGGGCCGAACCGCCCCGCACTTGGCCTGCGAGCGGCGCGCGCCGCGCTGCCTGCGCGAGCTGCTGCGGGGGGGGCCCGACCTGCAGGCGCGCGACTATGAGGGTGAGGGGGGGGTCGGGGATATGGGGGGGTACGGGAGGGACTGGGGGGGGGGGGCTACGGGAGGGAATGGAGGGGCTGGGGGGTACAGGAGGGACTGGGAGGGTCTTGAGGGGCGACGGGGGGAAGGGCCGGAGGGAGGGGCTACGGGGGTACACGAGGGACTGGGAGGCGGGGGGAGGGGCTACGGGGGGTACAGGATTGACTGGGGGGCGGGGGGAGGGGCTACGGGGGGTACAGGATTGACTGGGGGGGGAATGGGGGGGGGCGCTGGGCAGCAGTGGGGGGCACAGAGGGGGCAGCGGGGGTCACGGGGGGGCAGCAGGGGACACAGAGGGGAGGGTCAGTGTGGGTCACGGGAGGCGGGGGGCAGCGGGGCCACCCAAACGGGCTGTGCTGCCCCAAATTGGTGCGTTACGGGGGGGCTGGGGGGAACCTGTGGGGTGCCTCCCCCTGACCCTCCCCTGCCCCCCCCACCCCCCCCCCCAAGGCCTGACCCCCCTGCACGTGGCCGTCAGCTCCGGTGCCCGTGAGAACGTCCTGCTGCTGCTGGAGCATGGGGCTGACATCGACGCCGTGGTGGGGGGCGGGGGGGGTCGGGTCTCAGGGGGTCCTGGGGCTGGGGGGGGTCCATGGGGGGCGTGGGTAAGGAGGTCGTGGGACTGGGGTGAGGGGTGTCCAAGGGGTGAGGGTCAGGGGTCCTGGGGGGTCCATGGGGTGGGAGCTTAGGGGGTCCTGGGGCTGGGGTGGGGAGACCATGAGATGGGGGCTCAGGGGGTCCTGGGACTGGGGGGGTGTCCATGGGGTGAGGGGGCTCAGGGGGCCCTGGGACTGGGGGAGTTTTCCATGGGGTGGGGTCTCAGGGGGTTCTGGGGGGCTGGGGCAGTCCTGGGCTGGGGGCTTCTGGGGGGCTTTGGCGTCCCCCTGACCTCTGTGACCCCCCACCCCCCCAGGACATCAAGAGTGGTCGCTCGCCGCTGCTTCATGCGGTGGAGAGCAACAGCCTGGAGATGGCAGAGCTGCTCATCCAGGTGGGGGGCAGGGTGGGGGCTGGGAGGGGGTCTGTGGGGGGTGTGTGGGCTAGGGGGGATCTTAGGGGGGCTGGGGGCGTCTTGAGGAGCGTTTGGGGTGCTTTGGGTGGGCTGGGGGGTGTTTGTGGGGCTGAGGGAGTCTTGGGGGGCACTTCGGGTGCGTTTGGAGTGGCTGGGGTTGTCTTGGGGGGGTGTTCAGGGGGTGTTTGGGGGGCTTGGGGGGGCTGGGTGTGATTTGGGGGGCTATGGCGGGTGTCTGGGGGGACTGGGGGCTGTGAGGAGGCTGGGGGCTGTCTGGAGGGGGGTATCCATGGGCTGGGGGTCTGGCGGGGGGTCAGGGTGATGGGGGTGGGTGCTGACGCGCCCCCCCCCAGCGGGGCGCCAGCGTGAACGCGCAGTCATACGCGGGGTGCACGGCGCTGCATGCGGCTGCGGGCCGGGGGCTGCTGGGGGTCCTGCGGCTGCTGCTGCGCAGTGGCGCCGACTGCGGCATCAAGAACTACCACAACGAGACCCCCCTGGCTGTGGCCAGCAGCCGGCAGGTGTGTGTGCGTGGGGGGTAGGGGGCTGGGGGGATAGGGAATGGGGGGGGGGGGCTGGCAGGGGCACGCTGGGGTGTGCTAGGGGCTTGGGGGGGGCTGGGGGGGTGAGGAGTGGGGGAGCGAGGGGGCTGGCAGAAGCTGGGGGGGCAAAGGGGGCTGGGGCGGGGGGGGGCGCTGAATTGCAATGGGTTGTGGGGTGTGGGGGGCTTTGGCATGCAGGGGCATGAGCTCCAGGGTTTGGGGTGCAGTGGAGGGGTGGGGAATGGGGGGGGTTTGGGGGGACACAGCTGGGAGTATGGGGGAAGGACCTGGGGTTGCCTGGGGGGGGTGGGGGGGCAGGGTGGCGCGGGTGGGTTTTGGGGTGCCTGGGGCAGGGGGATTTCCCCCCCCCCCCGCCGCTGACTCCATCCTTCCCCCCAGGTCATCGACATCCTGCGGGGAAAGGCCTCCCGCCCCCCCCAGCCCCGCTGCAGCCCCCTCCCCCTGCCTGATGCTCCCACCCCAGCATCCAATGGTGAGGGGGGGGGGGGGCTTCAGGAGGCTGTGGGTCCCAGGGTTTTTTGGGGGGGGGGTATCGGGGGTTTTGAGGGGTGTCTGGGAGAGGGTTATGTCGAGGGGGGTTCCCAAACTTAGGGGGTGGTCCCTGGGGTTCGGGGGGTGTGGGGTGTGGGAATTTTGGGGGGTGCGAGGCCACTGAGGGTTGGGCGTCCCGGGGGGGGGGATTTTTGGGGGGGGAAGGGCGCTGAAAGTTGGAGTGTCCCTGTGGGTCGGACAGTTTTTTGGGGGGAAAGGCAGTGAAATTTGGGGGGCGGCCCTGGGGGATTCCCCAGGAGCGGGTGGAGGTGAGTTCCTCCCTGATCCTCCCCCCCCCGCTCCCCAGGACGAGCCTCCCCGGGGTCCGGGGCCCGGATCCCGCCTGCAGCCAATCAGAAGATGGATTTTGCTGAGCCAGCCAATGGGGTGCAAGGGGTGGGGCCCTGCGCAGGGGTGAAGCATGAAGGTGGTGCTGGGCAGCCAATGGCATGTGCCGGTGGCCCCGCCCTCAGCCTGCCATTGGCTGAGGCCCGTCAGGACCCTGCCTGCCTCTACCCAATGGCGTCGCCTCCCCGGGACTCTTCAGCCAATCACCTTGTGCCGCCGCGCTTCCACCGTCCAATTGTATCGCTGGGTCCGCCGGCCAATGAGGGACTAGGGCAGGCGGCCCAGATGGACCAATCATGGACGCTAGTGGAGGGAGGAACCCCACCCCTCGAGACCCCTCGGCTCCGCCTCCGGGAGGGGCGGGGCCAGGTGCGGGGAGGGAGGTGACCCTGGCCCCGGGAGGGGTGGACCCCAGGGCCCCTCCACCACCCAGGGGCCCCGGGCACTGAGGGGGGACCCCAGCATTGAGGGGGGGAGGATTGGACCCCCTCGACCCCACCCATCCCTATACACAAGCATTAACACTGCCCCCAGCCCCCCCCCGGCGGGCGGGGCCGCTGTAATGAGGCAAATTAAAGCGATTTTGGCTACAGACTCCCAGGGCGGGGCTAAGGTGGGAGGGGCGGGGCTGAGGTGGGTGGGACGAGTGTTGGCAGGGCCAAGGTGCTGGGACAGGGACCAAGGGGGACGGGGGGTTTGGGGAAATGGGCGTGGCTAAGGTGGTGGGGCGGGGCTTAGGCAGAACAAAGGCGGGAGGCAGGGCCTACACAGTCCACCTCACCCCCTGCCCCGTGGTGCTACCCGTTGCTTCGGCCCCCTCCCTCCTCCCAGCTCTGTGTGTGGGCCCCCCAGGCTGTCACGCTTTGGGAAAATCCAGGGAAAATCCCTTTGGAAGCCAGGGCGGCAGCCAGGGGCCTGGGGGGATTCAGCGCGGTGCAGATAAACCCCGGAGACGTCGTGAGTGATGGGGTGGGGACTTGGGGGTCCTCGAGGGGGTATTTTGGGGTCTGGGGGGAGGTGTGAGGGGGTATGGCAGGTGGGAAGCCTCTGGGCCACCATCACCACCTTAGGGGTGTCCCCTGGCAGCAGGGGCACCAGAGCAAGAGCCCCTTGAAGGGCTTGAGCCACGTGGGTGCTTTTTGGTACGGAGGCCGTAAGTACTAATGCCCGGGCTGCGAGTGGGCAAAGGGCAGAGCAAAGTGAACCCCGCAGCCGCAGCGAGAGCTCCCGTGGTCGGGCGGCGTGAATTGGGCCGAGATCCCGCCCGGTGCCCGGTGCTCACCGTGCCCGGTGCTCACCGTGCCCGGTGCTCACCGTGCCCGGTGCTCACCGTGCCCGGTGCTCACCGTGCCCGGTGCTCACCGTGCCCGGTGCTCACCGTGCCCGGTGCTCAGCACAAGGTTGGTGGGGCGCTGCTGCCACCTTGCGACCAAAATTGGGTACTACAGGCGCCCGGTTGGTAACGTGCTGCTGCTGCCACCTGGCGGCCAAAAATCGGTATTGCCGCCTTGGCGCCGCGCATGCGCGGTGGCGCCTCCCCCTCGGCGCTGCCGGCCGTATATAACGGCATCGCGATCCCGCGCTGCCTGCGGGGTGGTGCTGCGGTGCCCGCTGCTGCCTCCCGGTAAGGCGGCGCTGCTGCCGTCCATCGAGGACGTTGCCAGCGCGCACTGGGCACAGGAGTATGGAATTATAGCACCGCTGCAGTCCCGGGACAAACGCAGCCGTGTTTTGTAATATACGTGCGTATCCGGAAACCCCGCCCCTAGGCGTCAAGCCGAATCTGCGCATGCGTTGCCGTTAGTTGGGATGGAGCGATGGCCCTTAGTTGGATGGAGCGCTGCTGCCATCTAGCGAAAAAAGATGGGTACTGCAGCCAATCTATCTAACACTGCACAGTTTCTTATAGGGATGGCATCAAAAATAACAAATGCTGAGAAAGAAAAAGAGCTGAGCAGGTTTTTCTGAATTATGGTGACTGAATTGGATGAAAGGAGGAAGCAAAAATGCCATTTAGCAGACCCTTGGTATCACCAAGTACTCTTACAGAATGAGGCCTTCCCACTTGGCTAGCACTAGCTAGGATAAATACTGGTAACAATTGGTTGCTGTTTCTGTCCCCTAAAGTCTGCTCTGAGGACTAAGTGATACATTCCTCCTCTGTGAATATCATTAACGGTGTCTGGCTTCGCTTTCCTTTGGTTGTTTCTGTGTTTTTTAAAAATCGTATTTGCATATGTGAAAAGGGAAAGATATGATGCTTACTTTTTAGATTAATTGCCACGGCTGAAGTTGAAGAGTCCAGAAAAATGTAAGCTGGCTGAAGAAATGGGTTGACCTCAAAGCTGTGTCTATCTCCAAACAAAAGAAATCCTGTTTCTCCTGATGAGCAAGGATCATTGTTAAATAGCCATCACATTACCACATCACCAACACATAATTCCTAATGTTATGTGTTTGTATATGTAAAAAAATCATACGTGCATTTATTTCTCGTTTGAGAATGCTGTCTGTGGAGGGGTTCTCTGCGCTGTAGTTCAGAGACCTGTAACTTAGGCTAAATTTAGACCCGAATACACCACGTAGAAATGAATCAAAAGCAAAGGGGACAGATGTTCTACTTCTTTTAGAAGTTGTTTCAGTGGCTAACTGCCTTCACTTAGATCTCAGTTTCACTTTTTTTTTTTAAATGTGGATGGTTTTAGTGTTCAACAATAGGTTCTTCACATATGTCTTCTGCATAAATGTCAGTTCCTGTTAAAATCAATTTATAAAATACTACACCGACTAACTTAAGATGATCTCTTACCTTTCAGACAAACTCGAAAGATGCCAATTTGAAACTCTTGCATTGTACAACCTGTTTTCCCAAGCTCAACTTTTATGCCTCTTCTCTGTGTTACATACCATTTTCCAAGAACTTAAGATTCTGAGAACTGAACTAAGCATAATACTGCAGCATCTGTCTCATTAATGACATGAAATAATGTCTCAATTCCTGTTCGTTACTATACCGTACATAGATTCAAGGATGAAGTTACTCCCTTTCGTTACGACATCACACCAACCTCTCCACCATTACATCTAAAGCCTCCTCAGTCATCGTTTACCACAGATACAGTTCCCACGTATGAGACAATGGGCTCCACTTCATCATCCTAATCGGGTTTTGGAGTACTGCAGTAACGCACATTTTACTTGAATAGGCTTTACCTGACTGCTCAACTCTCACTAACGTTTATCACTGTCAAACATCTCACAACTTCCAGGTTCGTAGCTGTTGCATTCGCTTCCATATAATCAGGGGAACTACTGAACAGAATCCTTCCTGGCACCTTCCCCGGTGGAGCTGTGCATGGGGTGTGCCGTGGAGCAGTTTGGCTCCAGCCGAGTTCAAAACTCAGCAGATCCCCATCTCAGCCCAGAAAGCTGGTAGCCCAACTTTTGTGGTGCCTTTCAGCTGGCTACCGGGGCAGTGTGAGAACAACAAACAGAAATCCTTCCTGGCACCTTCTCTGGTCGAGCTGTGCATGGCATGTACCCAACCCTAACCCCTACCCCTACCCCTAACCCCTAAACCTAAATGCTAACCCTAACCCTAAAACCTAATCAAAACCCTAAACCCTAACCATAACCCTAAACCCTAACCCTAAACCCTAAACCCTTAACCCTAACCCTACACTAACCCGCCGACAGCGGGGCCCCTCACCGCCACCCTCACCTGGCAGGGCAGCCAGCAAACCCTGCCGACGGTCTCGATGCCGCCCTAGCAGGACACCCGCCACCGCCTTCACCCGGCAGGGCAGCCACCGAACCCCGCCGACGGGTGCGATGCCGCCTTAGTGGGGACCCCCGCTGCTGCTCTCACCCGGCAGGGCAGCCACGGAACTCTGCTGACGGGCTCGATGCCAGCCCCAGTGGGGCCCCCCACCTCCGCCCTCACCCGGCAGGGCAGCCAGCAAACCCTGATGACGGGCTCGATGTTGCCCCAGCGGGGCCCCCCGCCGCCACCCTCACCCGGCAGGGCAGACAGCGAAACCCCCAAGGGGGTGATGCCGGCCCTAGTGGGGCCCCACCATTGCCGCCCACACTTTGCAGGGCAGCCAGTGAACCCCGCCGACGGGCTCGATGCTGCCCTAGCAGGGCCCCCCGACGCCAACCTCACCCTGCAGGGCAGCAAGTGAACTCTCTTGACAGGCTCGATGACGCCCTAGCAGGGCCCCCCACCGCCGCCCTCACATGGCAGGGCAGCCAGCGAACCCCGCCGACGAGCTCCATGTTGCACTAGCGGGGCTGCCCGCCCCCGCCCTCACCTGGCACAGCAGCCAGCGAACCCCGCCGACGGGCCCGATGCTGGCCTTGCAGGGCCCCCCGCTAACGCCCTGGCCCGGGAGGGCAGCCAGCAAACCCCGCCGATGGGATCAATGCTGCCTTAGTGGGGCCCCCCGCCGCCGCCGTCACCCGGCAGGGCAGCCAGTGAGCTCTGTCAACGGGCTCGACGCCGCCCTTGCGGGGCCCCCCGCTAACGCCCTCAACCTGCAGGGCAGCCAGTAAACCCCACCGACGGGCACGATGACGCACTAGCGGGGCCCCCCCGCCACCGCCCTCACCCGGCAGGGCAGCCAGGGAACCCTCCCAACAGGCTCAATGCTGGCCTAGCAGGGCCCCCCGCCGCCTGAACTCGAACCCAAACCTTGACCCTAAACTCTTACCCTAACTCTAACCCTAACCCTAACCTTAACCCGAACCCTTACCCTAACCCTAAACCAAACCCTTATCCGAAGCCTAACCCTAACCCTAACCCTAACCTGAAACCTAACCCAAACCCTAACCTTAACCCTAAAATCTTACCCTAACTCTAACCCTAACCCCTGACTCTAACCCTAACCCTAAGGGTAACCCGAACCCAAACCCTAACACTAACCCTAACTCTTTACCCAAATTCTTTACCCTACCTCTAACCCTAGCACTAACCCCTAACCCTAATCCTAACCCTAACCCTAAATTTAAGAGGCATCTAACCCTAACCCGAAGCCGAACCCGAACCCTAATGCTAACCCTAACCCTTACTCTACCCTGACTCTAAGAGGCTAACCCTAACCCTAACCATAAAAGGCTAACCCTAACACTAACACTAACCCTAAGAAGAGTCTAATCCTAACCCTAACCCGAACTATAACCATAACCCTAAACATAACCCTAACCCGAAGCTGAACTCGAACCCTAACCTTAACCCTAAACTCTAACCCTAACCCCTAACACTAATCCTAACACTTAACCTAACCCTAACCCGAACTGTAATCCTAACCCTAATCCTAACCAGAACGCTAACC